>NC_027753.1:30020076-30020951 GCF_000695525.1 Brassica oleracea var. oleracea
CAGTCTTCTCAACAACAAGCTAATCCTTCTACCTCTACTCCTCAGGAAAGCAGCACTGATGTTCTGCTGAAACAGATTTTGGAGTCTCAGACTAGAAGTGAAAAGCAGGTTGGATATGAGTTGAAGAACCTTCACTCCAAGATTGATGGAAGTTACAATGAGCTCAACAACAAGTTCATGGCTTTGGAAAACCAATTTGCTTCCATGACCACTCACCAGAATCGCCATCAATGGTCTCTACCTGGAAAATCTGAGTAAAAACCCAAGGAGTATTGCAATGTTGTCCTCTCTACCACTTCTTCAGGGATTGAATTGAGTAACCACAAGAAAGAGGTAGATGAAATTGAAAGATTGGTTTTTGAAACTGAGATTGAACAGGTTCAGCATCTGATTGTAGCAACAGCTGAAGCAAAGATTGTGAAGGAAGCTGACAAAATGGTTGAAGTAAAGATTTTGAAGAGAGATGCACCCATGGCTGAGAAACCAGTTGCGAAGAGAGCTAACCGGAAGCTAAAAGAAGTCAAGCTGGAGGACACCACTGAGGTTGAGCAGTCACCATATGACAAGCTCCCATTTCCACAAAGGGTCCTCACCAAAGCTCAAAAGCAGGTAATTTCCAAGTTCAGAAAAGACTCAAGTGATATTGGAGTTAAGCTTCCAGAGATCTCGGGTATGCGTGAGGCTCATGTCCAAATGATGCTCATCAAGGACATTGTAGACCACCAAGCAGAAGTAGCAGAGCTCCTCAACATTTCAACTTTGAAACTTGATCCAGCCATCACACCAAAGTCTCTCCCTAAACTAGAATCCCAAGGGAAGTTCACCTTGTCCTGCTCCCTTGGTAAGCTCACCTTTGATGATGCTCTTGTTGATTC
>NC_027753.1:30022966-30044353 GCF_000695525.1 Brassica oleracea var. oleracea
CTAGGCTTTTAGTATACTTTGCCAAAGACATTTGTTGTTAAAGGTGCTAAGATAGCTAATAGACTTGTTAGTAATGATTGCTTTCATATTATTCAACCAAAGACATTTGATGTTTGAGATATGTTAGCAAATGAGCATTTATCTAGACATAGAGCTTGCTTAGAATTATGTCTAGGCTTAAGGTTGATAGTTTGATTGATCATTTGCTATCCTTAGTTCGATACTTGATCACCCAAGGTCTAATCCCTATGCCCATGAGTTCTCTTTTCCCTTAGTCAAGAAAGTATCATTTTGTTATTGCTTTCTAGTATTGGTAGTAGTTTAAAACCCATCTAAATCATTGGTTGCACTTAGATTAAGTGAGTACTTGCATTCTCAGTGCTTTGATATCCTTCAGAACTGGTTCGACATTCACTATACTACAACATTTGTCTTAGGAGCCTTGAAAACTCTTAACATCAAGTGCTAACAGGGCATTCTCTCTAGTCTCTCCTAGCGTGTTTGGTGGTTTCACCATCAGCTTTGCTTACTACCAGAATCAACAGAGTTGGATAGCAAGGTCAGACGAATATAGGGCGAGCCGGTGAGGCATTGGACACACGGATCAGCACAGAGGAAAGCAAAAGTAGAACATAAGAGAATGAAACAACAAACCTTGTTTAGCCCGTGCTAGAGCCTCTGGAAGAATCCTTGTCATTTTCTTAATCAATATCTGGGTTCCAATTTACAGGAATAAGTGAGCATCATTGGATATTTACCACTACTCACTAAAGTCAAAAGGCCAACATACATGTTTACACTTCGTGAACTAGCAACCGCTATGAATGAACCAAAGGAAATGCCTAGAGGGTATTTACCAATGCTTCTGCCTTCCAATACAACAACAGTATGACGATATCTTGCAAAAGTAATCTTCTAAACTGACCATATGATCAGCACTGTACTGATATGGAAGTTATCAAAACCTTTCACATATCTCATGACTCATGGACTGGTCGCTGGCTTACCATAAGATGTGTCTAGTCATCTCGTGTAGTCATCTCCATGGTTAGCCACCATGTCATGAGTTGGATCAACCCGTCTGATCTACAAGACGTGAAAGTTAAGTCAGTAATTTTTTCTTCTAAATTAAAATGCATGAAAATGTTTTGACAGAGAGTAGTACCTCATCTTCAGCAGCTACTGCTGTATTATCAATGACAAACATAGTGAACCTCAACCAAACAATGACAAACATAGTTATTGTCACATAAAATACTTTCTGCATGATTATTGTTGTTCTCTATTTTGAAAAGCAGTTAATGCAAATTGCATTCTGTTACAGATGTATAAGTTTGATTTTTTTTTTGTTAACTTTCAATATTGGAATGATACGACACAAGACCAAACAAAGTGATTGATCGTTTTTTTTTATATAACTAATTAAGAATAGAAGATTTATGATAGGAGTAAAACAAAAAAAAAAGATTTTTTCCGTTTTACTTGAGCAACAACAAAAAAGACTTAAAGAAGTAAAGATATGTGAATCTGTAATGCCGGAATATATTCTTGTCTGTTTCTCTTGGCTATTCTTGGCTCCTCTTCTCGCTTCTGTTCCTACGGCTTCTGACCACCTTGAAGCCATCATCTTCTTCGCCTCCTACAGATACATTCTCAGTCCTGCTTCCATCTGCCAAGCCACTCTGAGGCTTGCTTCCATCTACAGAACCACTCTGACTCCTGATTCCATCTACAGAGCCAGCCGGAGTCTTGCGTCCATCTACAGAACCACTCTGACTCATGCTTCCACCTTCACTTCTCCCACCAGACGGTTTGCTACTATTATACTCAACTTGCTTTTCCTTCACACGAAGTTTATGCTCCCCAAGCTTGAACTGATTGTTCTTGGCAGCCTTAAGTACACTCTTAACAGATGCAACAGATTCAAAGGAAACAAAGGCAAAGCAGCTTCCACTAAACCTAGAGCTTCTGATTTGAACTCCATTTCCTTTGATAGCGCCAAAACCTTTGAATAGTTCATAGACTTGAGGAGGCCTTGCATCCATTGGCAGATTCGAGACAAATATGGAAGTCCCTGCAACCAAAAACAACATGTAAGATATCCAAAACTAGACAAGACAAAGGAGTTGTTTGACAACAATGGATGAACGTTTTCTAACCTGGTTCATCAACCATCTTCTGGTCACTTTTCTTAACAGGTGCTGGAGATACATGGGGTTTGGGTTGTGCCACGGTACTAGGTTTCTGAATCGGGGCTGCTTTAACTTGGAGAGGAGCAGCGTTTCTCGACATGGATAGCACCTGCATTTCATAATTGATTAATACTAAATAAATAATAAGTCCTATAAAAAAAAAATTGATTAATAAATAAGTGTTGCATATAAGGCCCAAGTAAAAAGTCAAATCTACAAGGAGAAAACTCACCATTGAAGCATAAGATATCTTGGCTCCATCAAGAGCAGGAGTAGCTGATGTTTCAGCAACCGGCTCTTTGGGTTTTTGAGCAGTTACAGCCTTTTCAGGAGTAGCCACATTCTTAACCTCCGCAGCTTTGACAGACTTCTTCTTGGTGGTTTTGTGGACCTGCGCAGTCTTTTTTACCTCTTCAAAAGGCTTTGTAACTTCTGGCACTACAATGTTCGTCCATTAAAGAGTTAGTTCTCTTTCAAATATATAGTTATAAAGACAAAGCCTCAGGCAACATACCAGATTCAACAAATGGAAGAGCTCTTGTAGTAGAGGACTCCTCATCAACAAAACGATGAATGTCATTGACGACAGCATAGACACCGTTCGGACGTGCAATATAGAACGCTTGGGAAAACTTTCTCTTGAGGTTATCTTTACCAGTCAAGAAACCTATAACCATGATGAATACCCCATCTCCCAATGAACTCTGAGAATCGACACTGACCACATCGAATGTAGTACCATCATAGTAAGAGGAAAGGTAGTGCTTCTTGATAGCCTGGACAAGGATGATAATAAAACAATGTCAAGTCTCTCTCGACAAAAAAAATAGGCAAGAGTCTTATAACTGGTTTCAGCATAAAGTGCAATTAATGTCATAGAGTAAATAAATATCATGAATCTAATAAGGCAACCAACATAATACAAACCTTGACCTAATAACACCTAATATAAAAGGAGAATCGTGAGAACCATTCAACGACAATGTTTTACCTCGAGGGATGAAAAAGACATCGTAGTACCATCAGGTCCTGGTCTGCTGACAATGCAATCATCAGCATAAAATGTATGTGCTGCTTGAGTCGTCGTCCCCACAGTATGATAGTACTTTTCCACAAAAGCCTCAGAGGCTTTGCGAGCATCAAGAACACCTCCCTCGGCAGCCATATCTACACACGTCCTGAGTTTTTATTTATTTATTATAAAGTTATATCTACTACTTTCATCAATTTAAAAGAAGGCAAGCCTCTATGAAAGGAGGTAGATTTTAGTGTGATTAGGTTAAAGAGGACGATATTTGCGATGAGGAGGCAAGAGAGGAGAGGAGCTTAAATAAGGGTTCAAGAGGGTCGGCGAAATTATGTTTCCATACAACAAAAATAGGAAAGAGAATATTTGTATTAATGACAAAGGGTCGGTCAGCTTTAACTCGGAGTTTTGACTGGGGGATGCTTTTATGTTTTTGACCTTTATATCCTTTTCTCCTTGACCCTATTACTCTTGCCAAGAAAATAAGTAAAACTTTCTTGAACTCTTACCTAAAAATTGAGTCAAAATAAATATTTCAAAAATAATTATTTACTCAGGATAAGATATTAAAGAGAATATGATATAACTTTATAAAGGTTGAATCATTATATAAGAAATGCAAAATTTACAGTAAAAAACTTATCTCAATTCAAATAAGGTATGAAAATTTATATAAACTTCCCATGAAGAAATAGTTGGAGAGGTGAATTCTTCAGAAAAAATTGTGTCTAGGTGGGAAAAACCAATCCATTTTGTATATAATTGATCAAATAAAGAAACTTCAATCATTTCAATTTTTCTTTTCCGAGATGATGGCGTACTTCTTCACATCCACTGTGCATTCAGGATTAGGAATAAGCGAAATCCGACCTACTTTTTACCGAGAGATCCATAAATTGGGATCCTAATGCGCAAACTAAAAGTCATGTAATTTTGAAAGTACATATTTTTTCTATATTGATTTAAGCCAATGAAAGGAAATTATGAAATATTTGACTTTGATTTAGACTGAATCAATTTGATTTTGGTTTAGATTATGTAGTTTATGGGTTAATACAACCCGTTTGAAATGATAGATGCAAACTTAAATACATGTAGATAACTTTTTCTATTGTTAGAAACGTGTACAAAGAAATTTTCAAAATGATTACTACGTAAAACTTATTCCTTCTTATTATGAACTTTTCAATAAGTTATAAGCTATATAAATATAAATAAGAATTAATATATGTTCAAAGTAAATATATAATTATGATTATATAATGATTAAAATGTCAATATAGTTAACGTTAACTATATGTAAGCATATATATATAAATTTTTCTTTTTTTTTGGAAATCAGAAGGTGTCTGCGCATTCGGCCCAAATAATTCCTCCGGACTCGAGACCAGCCGATGTTAATACCGATGACATGGTGTAAAGCATCCTTCCCAGCAAGAATTAAGTGCAATGGAACTTATTTGAAGCACTAAACCACTAGCTTGGTGTAGACATGTATATTGCATGAGATTTGAGAAATTTAATCTCGATTGTCTTTCTTGATAGGTTGATAGAGTGACAAGGCTTATTAGAGATGATGATTACTGGGTTGATTGGCAAGTGTTTTAGAAGTGCTGTAAGATGTCTCTGCAACCTAAATTATTTATATAGCCCAGAATTTTGCCAATCATGTGTAAAGATTTTTTAAAGCTACAGATTTTTCTTTTCTTTTTATTTATTTTTAACCGTGGAAAGCCATAAATCTAGAGCACTTATTTTTTGCTTTAGAAAATTTATAGTTAAGTCTTTGAATCTTTTTAAACCTACCGCTAATATTCTACAGCAAAATTATATACAGCCACAGCAAAAAAAAATCTACAAATTTATTTTTAAAGCAAAAATATAAAGCTACGAATCTTTCAATCATCCTCTACTTAAAGAGAACCTCGGCTTCACTCTGTGAAACACAGCTGAGCCAAGATGAACAGAGAAGATTTCAGCTTCAATACGTCTCAAGACGGAATTGTAATCACAGATAAACAAAAGAAAGACGCGTGGAAAAAGACAATGGGATTTCAATAGATCAGGTGGTGACGGGAGTTATGTTATAAATTTGGAACTCCCCGTATATTGAATGCAAAAAAAAAAAGGAAGAAGAAGAGGTTGACGAAGAGATTTTGAAGGAGAGTAAAGAGAAAAGCTCGGTTAGCTATGGAAAGGAAGAGGAAGACTAAAGAGAAAGCTGCCTCTAAAGGGCTCAGAAGGAATCTGACAAGAGGCTCAAGGCAAATTACAGTACTATCATGTTTCATTATCAGTTATTAATTGGTCTGTTTCATGTTTGGGTAGTCTCAAATGCTGCACTTTCTCTAGCGCTCTTCCTCACTTTTTACCTTTTAGGTGAATTGAGGAAGGAAATAGACAGTAAAAAGGTTGTTGACTTTGCCTAATTTGAGAAAGAGAGATCTAGTGAGTGAAGGGGGCAGCTGACCCATGACTTTCAAATGTAACTTATAGTTTTGAGCTTCATAACTTTAGATGTTATTTATGTTGTCTGTTTAGAAAAATGTCTGAAAAGAACATAATCGTTAGTAGAAGCTACCGTGAGTCCATGGAGACCTCAAGCTGCCCTTTGAGCTAATGCTAATGAATCCCACTTTGTAGTTACAGTCAAGTCTCTTGACTGATTACAGCTTCTGATAAATTGTAAACTACTTCTCAATTTGCAAAAAAAAAAAAAACAATAACAATAAATTTATTTATAATAAATGACCAGAAAAAAAATGACGACCACTCTTATATTTATTTACACAATATATAACAAAATATCATATACAATTTATAGTTATAAAAACAGAAACTTATAATTATAAATGTAAATGTAAATAAATATGCAAGAGTGCATGATAGATACTTAAAATGAAGAAGCCAAAGCTGATGACGTGGAGGCTGCTCCGGCTGACTAAATGACTAGAGTAAAGCTTCGGGTTGGAGAAGAGTCTTTGCAGTTACTGGTTCAAGAAGTATAAAAGGAAGAGTCGAAGCTTTTATGAAGTTCATGCTTTGTATGTTGTTGTTCGTAGACGCCATGAGTCTAGGCACGGTCGCCATGAGATCGTCGTGATCAGTCATCTTCGCCATGAGAAGGTGATTGTGATCGGAATCTGCAAAGCTATCTTGTATTCATTGTTCTATCTTGTATTCTGGTTTGATTGAGGAGTTAGAGATATCCAAACTCTATCATTGGTGCGGTGAAACTGTGATCGAATCTAACGCGGTGGTGTTACGGTGATGATGAAGTTCGGTGAATCGGTGGCAAGAATCGAGGGAAGCGATGGTTTTGTTGCTGGATTCGTCGGAGGCGCTATTGAGTTTTACGAACGATGCGAAGATTACGGAAGTTACGAAAATCGCGGAGTTTCCATAGATGATGCGAACAAGACGATGCAGAGAGATCCGTTGGTGACGCGAAACGATAAGGCGACGGCAGAGCGATTGGATTCTGTGGAGAAGCAGATCGCAACGATCGGAGAGGACTCAAGCGCAGTCATGGGAATCGTTAAGGTTCCAGTGTTTCCGGATGTCGACTTGAGGCAGTGGATTTCGTGGATGGAGCATTACTTTGCTCGGAAGGGACTCACTGACTTCGAGAAGTTACACATGGCTTATGGATTCATTGTGGATGAAGCTGAGACGTACATTAGTGGTATCGATTCTTTGAGGCCTATTAGAAGCTGGAAACATATGAAAGAAACGTTGTTGTTGCAATTTGGCGCTGATGATGATCCAGAGAAGATCAGAATGAAAGCTAGTTATGATAGAGGCCACAAAGCTTTCTTGGAGTGGGAAGCAGTCAAGCGACGACGTTCCCGACTGTGTTCAGGTGATTCTGGTGACATAACTTTCACGGATGAATCAACCTCACACAATGCCATTGTTCATGAGACTGGAGTAGTGAGGAACTGTTTTCTGTCAGATTTGATTCAGCCAGCTTTAGATTCCGAGACGGTTCATGAAAGAGATATGGTGATACAGACTGTCCCTGCTGCAGAAGTTTCTGTACAATCTGAAACAATACTCGGGAAAGATGTTTTTGCTGAGACTGGTCATGAGGACGAACTAAGTACAGAGAAAGAAGCAGAGCAGGTGTCAAAGTCACTATGTATTGCAGCTCAGGAGGAGAGATTAGTTGCAGAGATGTCTCTAAAGGGGCCAGATTTGGTGAAGAGGATGGCATTAACGACTTTGGATAGTGTGTCTGTGAGTTCTAGTGATAGGCATGTTTCAAGTTCAGAAGCTGCTCAAGAGGCAGAAGTAGAGCTTAAGCCTGCGTCACTTCCGGGTATGGAGCAACAAGCTGATGTTAAACGTGAGATATCAGACAGTGCTTGTGTGGAGCAACCTGATTTGTTTCTTGAGAAAGCTCCAAGTTCTTCTCTGGTTGATAGGAAGCTAAAGGAGGCCTTCCATTCAAGGAAGGAATCTGCAGGAACTGTCAAGGGCCTTCAGAAGTTGAGTGGGTTGTTGCAGGCTCAACTGTGTCATGTCCAAATGAAAAGTTTGGATGTAATTACCTTGTTGACTTCAGAACAACAAACTTTGGAGCCAAAGAGGAAGAGTTCCAAGTCATGGCACTTCAAATATAAAGATGAGAACGTGGGGCTGTGTAAACAATACAATCATGTCCTATATTATGCGTGTTGGATTCTGCATATGAGAGACTGGGTGTGCCAGCGCACGGATGGACAGTGTTTGAAGTTTTGGCACTCTCGGTTTCCATGCGTTCCTGTCCTGGCTGAAATATGGAGATCATTGTGCAAAATAATAACTCAGGGTGAGAACAAGTCAGTTGCAGGAATGTCTCAGTGTGAGAACTTAGCTATTACTCTTATCTCGGTTATCCACACATTTGAGAGGTTCAGACTGGAGAATGGCAGTGTTTGGATTAGTAGCATGATTCTTCCATGCCACGAACTATACCATACATGTCTGATGAGAAAGAGGACAGGGCAGATGTTTCTGTTCCAGATGCCGCAGATTTTACAAGTGTTGCAACATTTTTTGGTTGGTGAGGGAGAGTTCCACGTGAAGCATAAATGGAGGTTTAAGTCAGTGGCAGATACAAGACCAGAATTGCAGTATTTTCCTCTCATTTTCCTCTGTTCAAGCTTGTGGGCAAGCTTGTTTTCAAGGGTGGAAGTATATAATGGCATACTTATTGGTTGGTGGATTGTGAATGTGTTGATGTGGTTGTTATCAGCAGTCTGGGACAGTGATGTTCTCGTGAAGAAAATGAGAAAACAGGAGGAAGAGACAGAACTGGTTGCACAGTGTTTACTACAAGTTGTGTTTCAGCAGTGGAGAGACAGAACTGATTGCACAGTGATTACAAATAGACCATGTGGAGACTGTTCTAAACATGAAGAAGAGATGCTGATATTCAGGCTAGTGATGCAAAACAAGGGAAATCTGCTACAAGTGCAAATACATCGAAAGCAGAAATGGAGGAAAAGTTACAAAGATTGGAGGTTCAAGTATAAACAATATGATTGGGAGAAGACAGTGATGATGCTATTACAAATTTGCAAACATCTACAAAACAGAGTTGTCGCAGTTCTAAAACAACAACCACAGAAATGGAGAAAGCTTTACAAGTCTCGGATGTTCAAGTATAAAGGGAAGATTCATGTGTTGAGCTTGACCAGTGGTGAAGATTGGAGTTTCAGCAGGAGAAAGGAGACTTGTGTGCTCAGCGGTTTCTTTCTATACAAGCTTGTGGGCAAGCTTGTTTTCAAAGGATGGAGTATTGATAGATACTTAAAATGAAGAAGCCAAAGCTGATGACGTGGAGGCTGCTCCGGCTGACTAAATGACTAGAGTAAAGCTTCGGGTTGGAGAAGAGTCTTTGCAGTTACTGGTTCAAGAAGTATAAAAGGAAGAGTCGAAGCTTTTATGAAGTTCATGCTTTGTATGTTGTTGTTCGTAGACGCCATGAGTCTAGGCACGGTCGCCATGAGATCGTCGTGATCAGTCATCTTCGCCATGAGAAGGTGATTGTGATCGGAATCTGCAAAGCTATCTTGTATTCATTGTTCTATCTTGTATTCTGGTTTGATTGAGGAGTTAGAGATATCCAAACTCTATCAGTGCATGGATCAGAATCTTGTTAGAAACATCAATGGTGAAACATGCAAATTAAAATTTTTGAAAACAAGCAAAAAAGGATAGAAAATTGTCTGACTGAAAAGAAAAAAAAGAACAGAAGATTTATATTGAGTCCCATAAGGAGTAAAACAAAAAGAAAAAAAAAAGGAACAGAATTTATATTGGACAACAGACTTAAAAAAAAAAGTAAAGAGATGTGAACTGTAATGCCGGAATATTTTCAAGTTGCAAACTCTTCCCTTATCTCTTCAAACAATCAACTTTTCTAAGAAACTGTAACTGTTCTTGTACTGGTGTTTGCAGAGAGCACCAAGCTTTAACCTTAGCAGCTCCTTCTTTAGTGATTCTTTGGCTATTCTTGTCTCCTCTTCCCACTTCTGTTCCTACGGCTTCTGACCACCTTAAAGCCATCATCTTCTTCGCCTCCTACAGATACATTCACAGTCTTGTTTCCATCTACAGAGCCACTCTGAGTCTTGCTTCCATCTACAGAACCACTCTGACTCATGCTTTCACCTTCACTTCTCCCACCAGACGGTTTGCTACTATTATACTCAACTTGCTTTTCCTTAACACGAAGCCTATGCTCCCCAAGATTGAACTGATTGCTCTTGGCAGCCTTAAGTACACTCTGTACGGATGCAACAGATTCAAAGGCAACAAAGGCAAAGGAACTTCCACTAGCCCTGGAGCTTCTGATTTGAACTCCATTTCCTTTGAGAGCGCCAAAACCTTTGAACAGTTCATAGACTTGAAGAGGCCTTGCATCCATTGGCAGATTCGACACAAATATGGAAGTCCCTGCAACCAAAAACAACATGTAAGATATCCAAAAATAGACAAGACAAAAGAGTTGTTTGACAGCAATGGATGAACATTTCTAACCTGGTTCATCAACCATCTTCTGGTCACTTTTCTGTACAGGTGGTGGAGCTACATGGGGTTTGGGTTGTGCCACGGTACTAGGTTTCTGAACCGGGGCTGCTTTAACTTGAAGAGGAGCAGCGTTTCTCAACATGGATAGAACCTGCATTTTCAACATTGATTAATAAGTGTTATAGATATGGCCCAAGTAAAAAAAAGGTCAAATTTATAAGAATAAAACTCACCATGGAAGCATAAGATTTCTTGGCTCCATCAAGCGGAGGAGTAGCAGCTGTTTCAGCAACTGGCTCTTTAGGTTTTTGAGCAGTTACAACAGCTTTTTCAGGAGCAACCACCTTCTTAACCTCAGCAGCATTAACAGACTTTTTCTTGGTGGCTTTGTGGACCTGCCCAGTCTTTTTCATCTCTTCAACTGGCTTTGTAACTTGTGGACAAGACTTGGCAAACGTACCAAATACAGCAGCTGGAAGAGCTCTTGGAGTGGAACCCTCTTCATCCACAAAACGATGAATGTCATTGGAGACAACATAGTTACGGTTCTGACGTGCAAGATAGAACCCTTGGGAAAACTTCCTCTTGAGGTTATCTTTACCAGTCAAGAAACCAATAACCATGATGAATATTCCATCTCCCACCGAACTCTGAGTATCAACACTGACCACATCGAATGTAGTACCATCATAGTAAGAGGAAAGGTAGTGCTTCTTGATAGCCTGGAACCAAGGATGATAATAAAACAATGTCAAGTCTCTCTCCGATTAAATATAGACAAAGAGAATTAATAACTAGTTTCAGCATAAAGTGCAATTAATAACTAGTTTCAGCATAAAGTGCAATCATCATAACTAGTTTCAGCATAAAGTGCAATTAGTATCATAGAGTAAATATCTCATGAACCTAAATATCATTAACCTAATATAAAAAGAGAATCGTGAGAAACATCCAACGTCATTGTTTTACCTCGAGGGATGGAAAAGACATGATAGTACCATCAGGTCCTGGTCTGGTGACAAGGCTATCATTTCCATAAAACTTATGAGCTGCATGAGTCGTCGTCCCCACAAGATGATAGTACTTTTCCACAAAAGCCTCAGAGACTTGGCGAGCACAATGAACACCTCCCTCCGCAGCCATATCTGTACACGTCACGTCCTGAGAAAACAGAAAGGGGAGAATACAATTCAGATCAAACAGAAACAATCAACATTCTAATCCAAAACCCATTATTAAAAATCAAAACTTTTCAGAATGCAAGAAAAATCACAAATCTGAATTCGTATCAAGGGATTTACAAACCTAGAGATGGAACCAAGAGAGTATAGAGAAAAGGAGGAGGCTTTTAGTTGTGATTAGGTAAAGAAGTTTGAGAGATTTGTGAGGAGAAGGCAAGAGAGGAGAGGAGCTTTAAATAAGGGTTTAAGACAGGTTGGCAGAGATTATGTTTCCGTAAGGAGAGAACAAAAAAGGAAAGATAATATTTGTATTCATGAACAAAAGGGTCGGTCAGCTTTAGAAACTCGGACTTGTGTTTTGAGTCTTTGACTGTGAGGTGGATGCTTTTATGTTCTTTGGCCTTTATATCCTTTTCTTGTTGACCCTAGCACTCTTGCCAAAATAAATTATTGGTTAAACTTTTTTGAACTATTTAGTTAATGATTTCTAGATTTCTTGTAAATTTAGTCTTACTTTCTTGAACTAAATAATTAATGGATTGATGACCAAAAAATAAAACAAAAAATAATTAATGGATTTTCAAAGATAGATACAAAATCTTGTGTTCTTATCTAAGTAATAAATTTTAGGGAAAATAGCCAAAACAGAACAAAAATTCAACATGTTTGTCCTTTTGGTATAATATCATTGTTAAGTTGTCTTTTTAGTATAATTTTTTTAATAATCCCAAAAATAACACTTGATTAATCAAATTAATCAAATAAATACATTTTAAAAGTATTTAAATATTAAAAACAAATTAAAAAATTAAAATTTAATTAAAATATATATATATATATATATATATATATCTATAATTTTAAATTAGAATATATTAATAAAAATTAATATAAATAATATATTTAACATTTTTTATATTAATATAAAAAATTGATATAAAAAATTGAATTCGAAATAATTATATAAATAAATACATTAATAAAAATAAATGAATATATTAATAAAAACTTAATTAAAATAAAGAGCACAAAAAAATTAATATTTTTATTTATAAATTGTACATTTAAATTTACAAACAAATATTTCCAAAATATCGACTAAACATTTTACTCGATATTCAATAATTTTTAGTGTATGTTAACTATTTTATAAATTATTTAAATAAATAAACCTTTATTAAATAGTTTAGAAGTTTAATCATATTTGATAAATAATTTTATACTTTAAACAATTATAATAAGTAACACTTATATACTAATATTTTTACGATACTTATATACTTAAATTCAGTTATTACTTTTAATATATGATGTTAACTAAAAATAAAATATTCTCATGCATAGCATGAACAATAACATATTCTCATGCATAGCATGAACAATAACATTTATATATTCTCCGTGATATACACCAATTGAATTTCAAATAATTCTATAAATAAATATATTAATAAAAATAAAACAAATATACATATTTTTTAGTCGATATATGTTTGTAAATATATCACAAATGTCATATATATATATATATTTTGCAAACATATAAAAAAAATAAAAAAAATATTTTTGTAACGTTTTAAGCAAGCACAGAGATTACAAATATTTTTAGAATATTTTTGTGACCAAATATACACATTTTAGGAAGTTAGAATATTTCAAATATTTTTAGAATATTTTCTTGACTAAAATTTTTCTAAATTTTTGCAAAAATCAGGTTTTCTTATCCGTAAAAAGCACTTTCTACATTGTGTAGAACGAAGACAAAATCCCATAAGCATATTCTACTTCATGTAGCAGTCAGAATAATGTATAGATTGCACATTCCGGGAGTTGTAAAATACGTAATAAAAATAGAAGTTGCATTAGACAAAAAAGTAGCTATCTTTACAATTAGTAGAATTCACATTCTCCCTATTTAGAATTTTAAGTAAAATTAGATTGTCCGTTCTAAAAAAAGTAGGTGAACTTTTTTAATCTAGAATTCATTTTCTACTAACTCATTTTCCGTAGAAGATGGATTATACTTTTAGTAGAACGTAATTTTAAAATTTAATTTATCAAGTATTTTAGCCAAAAAATATATCATTTCGTGTATATGTGTGTTTTATCAACTATTTCTATTTTTTTACAATTTTTTTGATTCATAAAACTATTTATTTCATTAACTTTTAGAATTATAAAGGAGGAAAAGGAGAAAAGGTGGACAAAAAAGCTTTTATACCAAATGCACAACCATGCTGAATTTTTGTTTCGTTTTAGCAATTTTTCCTAATTTTTATAAGATTATTTAAAAAATATTTTCCCTTTTTTGGAGATTTTGTTATGTGTAAGAAGGTAATCTATAAAATGTTAGAAATACATTATGTTTTTTAATGATGAATGATAAGATAAATACTTGAATAACACACAAAAAAAGAAGAATCATGCTCGATAGTTTTAATGAAAATCTTAAGAAATCTAAGACTAAATCAACATATTTTAAGTACGTTTCACTTATTACCCGAAACTAAATCATGTTGTTTTTTGATACTTATACCAATATGAACACTTGCTTTCAGTCCATCTGAATATTCAAAGAGTGCTCATGGACTACCTCCACATATGGATTAGTATGAACACTTTCATATGTCTAGAATACTCCTAGTTTAATTTTAGATTTAAGATTGAGCTTAACAAAAAGAACTGTATTTTAAATAGATTGAGCTTATATGATATTACATTTGACACATCGACCCCATGTTATCTGCAAAGCATGTAACAAAGGAAGTTCTTATCGGTGTAGATATAGACATCACACGTGTCTCTGGTGGCACAAATATTTATTCAGAAGTGGAAGAACGATATATGTTCCTTCGTAAATGTTACCTAGCAGACAACAAATTTAGATAATAAAAGGGCATCCTTAAATATGGAGAATCAAAAAGGGCAGCCTTTGAGATCTCCAATTGAAACCAGATCTTTGGTTAGTGGCAGAATCTATCGAACTAATTCTTATATATATGTGCTATGTGTTATGATACTTGATGTGGAACAAAACTAATATGCTCCATGCGAATTTGGTTTAGCTGACTTAATGTCTATCTAGCTAGGGGGATAGTAAATAATTCTTGTCTATCATCTTTGTATCTTTTGTTGTTCCATCATACGACGCTTTCCAATTTACGCCTAGTGGTTAACGGTATTCGTTTACTGCTTATATACAGTATTTGCATTTATATTTCATCACCATCCTAATAGTTTGTTTTGCATGTAGCTAAAATACTTTTAGATTAGTCGAAGAGTCTTACACGTCTATGTGAAGTAACGATTGACATTGAAAGCAAATGACAAAAGGACCTGAGAATCAAGCTGCATTTCTCTGTTCACAGTAAGATAACTCTCTACTTGGATTAGTTTAAGTTGTAGAGTTCACTGAGGGGTTCGCATTGCGGTTTTCAGATAATGTAGATACTTGAGATATGGTTTAAACCCTAGGTTGCATGGAAACGGATTTGCGGAAACGAATCGAAACGTGGAAACGTGATTTTTTTTTTTTTTGCTTTGGAAACGTTCTAGAAACGTCTATAAATATATATACACGTCATATAAAAATTCAAAATAACAAAAACCCATTACTTAAATATTAAATAGATTCACTAAAATAAAAACATAACAGCAAGTCAAAGAACAATAACATCATCTTCAACCTCATATTTATTAGCTCCATCAAACATGACCGCTATGCAAATAACAAACTAATCCTTATATTTATTAATTATTTATATAATTTGTTCTAAAAAAAGTGTTTTAAGCGTTTTCAAAACAGAATCTCGAGTTTCCAAAATAGAAATGCAAGTTCCCATTAAATTTCCAAACCGAGATTTTTAAGAAACGAGTTTCCAATGCGTTTCCGCGAGTTTCCGATTCCAAAACGTTTCTGAAGCATGAAACGGACCTTCAACAGAGTTTCCATGCAACATAGGTTTAACCTTGCTCCAGAAGTGTTAGTAGTTTTGGTTCTTTAATAATATGGACCTTTCCGTTTTTAAGTAGAACTGAAAACGTTCATTAAATTAACTTTTGGGAACCAAACATCAGAAATTTATGTTTGGAAACATATTCCTCAAATTCTCAGAAATCTAAACTCTTAAAGAGTTATTCGTACAAATAGAATATTTGATCTCTTCATGGATGAATTATCTTTGGCGGATAGGGAAAAAGTATGAGCCGGAAGACTGAAATCATGAAAATAGAAAAAGAACGTCCTACTCTAAATAGAAAGATTGACTTCATGGATGAATTATCTTCGACACTACATAAGACTTAATATTTTTGATATTTGACAATGACGATATAAATACACAAATTTTCTTATATCACTATTGCCAAATATCAAATAATTTAATATTTTGAAGTTATATTAAGTTGTAAGTAGTGTTGAAAATTATTAACTTAGGATGTATAAATTATTTTTATAATAAATTAATGTATTAAAATTTATAAATTAGTTTTAAAGGCTTACAAATCAATCTAAAACATTATATAAATGATAATAAATATTTTAAGCATGCAATTATTTTTAGTGATAAAACCCCATTAACTATTTTTGAATCGTGAAAAAACCACTCAACTAAGTTTTCAACATTATAAGCCCTCAACTTATAAACTGTTAACGTATGTCACTCTCCGTCACGGTTTTTTAGACGGCGGGTAATATATGTTAACGGAATTAAAGTTGAGGGTTTATTTCACATGATTTTTAGTTGAGTTTTTTTTTTATGATTTATCTTTAGTTGAGGGATTTAATTACTAAAAACCTTTGATTTCTGAACAAATACGTTATATTTTTGTTTTCTTGATCAATAAAATAATATATTTGATATATTATTCTTGATCTATTGTATTACTTTATGTTTTAGTAGTATCACGAATAATGTTAGATTATTTTATCCTAACAAGTCGCAGAAATTGTAAAAAACTTATAAAATCACTGTGAAACCGTATAAATCATATGTAAAAGTATTAAAATATTTATGAAGCTTTTCAAATCGGATATAAAGTAATGTATTAAAATTTATAAATTAGTTTTAAAGGGTTATATCAATCTAAAACAATGTATAAATGTTAATAAAGATTTTAAAACATTTAATGACTGATAAGGATGTTTCTATCCAAATTCAAATCAATGTAGTATTTAAGAGCCAATCCAATTCTAAGTGGTTTCAATGCAAAGAGAATACATGTTCATACTTAATCTAAGTGCGCTCGGTGTAATGATATGATTTAACTAACAAGACTTTAAGAGAATAAATTAACAACTTTCAAGCAATAGGATAAATGAGGACTCATAGGTCTAGGAATTTGACTTCAGATGATTAAAATCCAATCTAGAATGGCAAGGTATCAATCAACCTATTCCCTTAAGTCTAGACAACAAAGCCAAACAAGTTCTTTGTCAAGATAAATGCTCATTTACTCTCATTGATCAAACATCAAATGCGTTTTGTTTGTGTCATTCAAGTAATCATTAAGAGTGGGTCTATTAACTATCGAAGCTTCCCTAACATCAAATGCCTTTGGTAGGGCAAGCTAAGAGCAAGTTGAGTTGGCTCATACATTTCATCGAACACCTTCTAGGTAATGAAATGTCTAGAGTACTTATCTAAAGAGGCCAACTCTATACTAGCATTAAGATCACTCAATCAAGCAAAGAAACATATTAATCTAACTCTAAACACCCTAGATCATCACTTAATCATCCTAATCATCATAACCCATGAATCTAAAGATGACTACTCACTCATTATCAATGATAGATATTAAATCATTGGTTGATTTATTTAAAGCTAAATATGATTAATGATCAAGGTAATCAAGCAAACACAAATGATATAAAATAAGATTATTGTTATTCCAAAATGGTTTTTGATTTGATAGATAACCAGATATTCCATTCTTTAGGTCTAAAACATATTTATACTAAGCTAGAATTTGAACTGGGTCAACCCAACAATCTTGGGCCGACCCAACTAAAAGATGGATCAAAGCAATATAGAGGATGATTGGTAAGTGCTGTAGCTTTATATTTTTTGCTGTAGAATTTAATCTGTAGATTTATTTGCTGTAGCTTTCCTTGCTGTAGATTTCTAAAGCACTAATTTTTTGCTCTGGAAATAAAGCTCTCTACGGTCATATTTTGATTTTGCAGAGATTTTTTTGCTGTGAGTTTTTTAAGGAAAACAAAGTTCGATTGGTTGACATATATAGCTGTAGACTAAATTTTGGCTGTCCAGAGCATCTACGGCCCCAACCAATCATCCCCATAATGTCTCGGCCGCAACCGTCTCCAGCCTGCGGTCTTTACCCGCGACCACTACATCATGCGATCATACACTGCAAAATCAACTGGACACTTTCGACGACACACGGCCGCGGTCATGACTTGCTCGCAAAGGATGGTTGCGGTTAAGGTTCGTTTCGCCGTTACTTTGCCGCGGTCAGCTTCTTCCTGCGACGGTCGCATGCGAAACCCGGTCATCGTTTGCCTGCAAACGTTGTTTGCGGCCTGGGGCATTGCTGCGACGAGTTCATGGCCGCGGCTGGATCCTTCCGCGAAGCTTCTCCGCGACCAAGCTTCATCCATGACGTCAAATCTCCATCGTCTGTTGGGTTCGAGCTTCGCCCCGGTGTCGTGCTCTCATCTCGTGGTCTCCTTCTCCGTTGCACTGTAACAGGCTCGCCGCGTCGTCAAGCAGCCGTGACCACCATTCCAAGCTTGTCGCAATTCTCCACCACGGGATCTATGGTCCAAGCCGTCTCCTCCCCGCCGTGCTCAAATCCACCGTCGTGGTCGTGCTCATCGTCGGAATCAAGCTCGCCGTCGTCAACAAGATCCGGCGATAAGAACAATCATTCTCTCCAATGGTGGGTTTTGGGGATTTTGCAATTCTGGCCCTTCGTTTCGGATAATTACAATTTGACCCCAAAACTATCAAAATTCTAGAAACGTCCTCTTGATTCAGCCCTTAAGTTTCAAACGTACACTCCAGCCTCTAAGATATGCAAATGAATACACTAATGCAATATGTACATCTAAATTGCAATCTAAATGATCAATATAGACATTAAATGGATGCTTAGAGCTATGAAAAACACAAGATATCAATAACTTTTAGTGATAAACCCTACAACTATATTTAAATCGTAAAAAAACTCTTCAGCTAAGTTTTCAACATAATAAACCCTTAAAGTATGTCACCATGTCACGGTTTTTTAGACGGAAGGTAACATATGTTAACAGAAGTAAAGTTGAGGGTTTAATTCATATGACTTTTAATTGATGGTTTTTTTTTACGATTTATCTTTAGTTGAGGGGTTTAATTACTTAAAACCCTTTCATTTTCGGTATACCTTGATATATTTTTTGTACTAACTATCAACTTTGAAATGAAGATATAAACATTTCTAATCTGTTTATATATATATCGTTTGGGAAGGTGATATGTGACCATATGGGATGGGGAGTAAAGACGGGTCTTCCTTACATAGACCACAAGAAAGCTAGCAACCAAATTGAGAATCTGAAGAAGAAGGTTAGATGGAATATTCTGGCAGGAAGAGGCTGTACCTTTCTTCCAATCAGTGACACTACCAAAAGAATGCACTTCGGTGAAGCAATGCTACCTCGAGCTAGCTAAGCTCGTCAGAAACTTGGAAAAGTGGATCCTTACTTCATCAAGTTTGCAGATGGAATGGTCACTTGGACCGAAGCATGGGACGAGCTCAACACCCCAAAAGTAAACTAAAGCGCCAAAGATGAAGTAAAAACGAGTGTGACGTTGTTTATAAATACGGTCAATGGTATGGTCACATGTGTAGGCCTCTGTGTTTCTTATAACTATAATGGCTGTGCATGTATGGTCTTGTTGTTTGTAATAAAAAAAGTGGTGTAATATAGTCTTATATATGTTCGTATGTACCCTTCACGGCACATATAGAAAAATTACGGGAGTATTATTATCGTATATTGCTTTGGATCTCCTTAATTTGTCTTTTTCAGTTTAATGATCATTCTTCGTATAATTTATTTACATCTTATATATTAAAACAGAAGTCACAACTTTGATTTATGTGTGATTTTTAAAAAAATGGACCTAATGGACATATTCGTAGAAAGTCATGTTACATTTAATCTCTAATCTTATCATTTAAATTTTGGGCATACCAAAAATTTTTATTGGACTATCAATAATTGGATTTAAACAATAGATGATTCATTAGATTTATAGATAATATAAATTAAATAGATATAATTTAATGTTATGATACTATATTTCCATATGTTAAATATTTAAATATTTATCAATGTTAACTTTTAAAATTATAAAGATTTTTTTTAAATAAAAAAAATCATATTATCTAACAATGATTAATCTTTACTACTTTAAATCAATGAAAACAAATTTAATACTATATAGTTTATTTTAAAAATTAAACAAAAACTAAATATTTTATTATTTACTCGATAATATAAATCTATGAAGCGGAAAGTTTAATTTTTTAAAAACTTTCTAAATTTGTGAAATGTTACAATATCTTTGAATATGACAATAATACAATATTTTACTATAATCTTTATATATAGTTACGATTTTAATAATGAAATAATAATCCGATAATACATATATAGAAGAAGATACAAATACATGTGAAAGTTTGAAACAATCTATTCAATGAAAAAATATACCGTGAACTTATTATATTTTAAAAATTGATAGACACATATATTATAATATATACCAATTTAGAATTGAAAATAAATATTTATATAAAAATAAATGAAAACAAAAATCCGCGCGGTTGCGGGGGTTGAGATCTAGTTTCAGTTAAGTCATGTTAATCCTTATAATTTAAATCGAAAGGAATTAAGCCAATTTCACTTAAAAATAGGCCAAGCAAGGTCTGGTGTTTCTTCTTAAGGTTGGGTCTGTCCCACGCCAATAGTTCGAAATATTTTTATTTTTATTTTTTGTAACTGAATAGTTCGAAATATTTACGAAAAGATAATTTTTTTATTTTAAAATAGTCTCATTGAAGCAACAGTGAAGACTCAGAGTGCATCAAAAAGATTATCAATGATTTACCATCATAATATTTGAGTATGATGGAAAGTCCATGCTTTTGAACTTCATCATTTTGGACCAAAGACCAGAGTTTTTTTCTATTTATAATGGCATAACTAAAAATAGACATAAAAGCTTGGTTCAAATCCGAAACAAATTTTCTTATCCCGAATTTATTTTCTGAAAACCGAGTCAATAACGATATTGCTTTTATACTGAATTAACGAAATCAAAATTTAATTAGTAAAATAAGTCCAAACCAAATCAATCTAAACATTTAAAATTCGTATTCTGTATATGACATCAGATATGACGTTCCCTAACATAAGTTACATAATATCCAAACTCACCATTTGTTAGTGTCTTTAGTTGCAAGATTTAGTATCATACCATTTTACTTTGCATAATTACTTCAACTTTATGTCTCCACCCACAAGATGCGGGGAGAAAGCCATGTATCCACTGTTTTATATTGGTGACATGTATCGTTGTTTGATCTCCATGAGTTCTTTTATCTCTCTTTTTTACCAATCAGCATGAGTGTATTGTGTAATACATTTGAGTCACCCTTCTGTTTGATTTAGTATATATAGTAAATGTCTTTTTTTTTTGTCCTATATAGTAAATGTCCAGAACTTATACTAACAAGCATATCTCGCTAATCTCCTATATATTATTTGAGAAGCATTACAACTTCTTTTTGTAGCCACATGTCATCACTATTAGAATCATTAGAGAAATATGTTGGTCCATCTAATTATATAATAAGCTTTTTATTAAACTAACAATAAATTCATCATTAATGTACTTTATTATTTCCTTAAATAAAATTTACGGAATTGCCTAATGTGGCTAAAATATATATG
>NC_027753.1:30048208-30049701 GCF_000695525.1 Brassica oleracea var. oleracea
TTGATAAAAGTTTTGAACGATCATTGACAACTTATTTTTTTTTAAATTATAAATTACTAAAACTATTAATCCCACAATGAAAATTTTGTTATCAGTAATTTAAATTTTTTTTTATAAAAGATACAAATGATCAAAAAACTATATGAGTAGAAATCATCATTTAATAGACATTAATATTAAAAATATACTAAAATATATTATCTATGTTAGTATCATTTAAATTTAATAACATATCCTATCAAATAAAAAAAAATTTGGATTAATACAATTGATTTATATGTTCGCACCAATTTAATTATATTTTTAATAGTTACTGACTTTTAATTACTTAATATATATTTATTATTTTATAATATGTAAAAATATTTAATACATATAATAATTTATATATATAATGTTGATCTCGCGCAAGGCGCGGATCTTAACCTAGTTATATGTATATGAGCAAAGGTAACTTCTTTAACTTACACTAGATATAGTAAATGTCTAGAACTTATACTAACAAGCATATCTCGCTAATTATATGTATATGAGCAAAGGTAACTTCTTTAACTTACACTAGAGTTTTGATCCGCGCACCTACACGGATATTGATTTTTACGTTTTTATACATTGATATTCGTTTTTCATGAATGGTGTTATATATTTTAGATTGTCGCCATATAATTAATTGTATTCAAAAGACTCAGATTGAATCGAGTAATAACATTAATTTTGGTACAAATATCCAAACCTATTTCTGATACATTGGTTATTTAAATATTTTTATGTTCCTACACATTAGAATCAAAACCATTCAGACCTGGCAAGATCCAACTCGAACCACACACATAAATTTATAATTTCCAAGCGAGAACTATTTTCAAAACCAAAAAAAAAAATTGATTCCGAAAGAAACAACTTGTACCTGAATGAGTACCTAATTGTCCATACCTAACTAATTTTATAAATATTTTTTTAAAAACCTCTTCTACATGTTTGGCTAAAATAAGAGAAATATAAAGATTTTTTCATTTAGTAAAATAGCTATATGAAATGAAACATTAAGCGATAATAAATGTAACTAGATTTTGACCCGCACGCTCGTGCGGGTGTATTTTTTTAAAAAATATAATGCTATTTTCTTTTTATGTCACTATTTAGAGTTGGGCAAAAAAATCGAATTCGAAGAATCAAACCGATCACAATCCGAATAAGTAGTACTTAATCTGAACCGAAATTGATTAAATATCCGAATTATTCAAAATTTTGGTATTTGAAGAACTGGAACCTAATCCGATCCGAACCGAAATATTTTGGGTATCCAAAATAGATTTATATACTTATATATATTAATTATTTTTAGATTTAATATATATAAAAACATCCAGAATATATATGATACTTTTAAGTTCACATAAATGCTTGAAAATATATACAAATAGTTAAATGTAAATATCTTAAATAGTTAAAAAAATACTAAAAACTCAAAAAATACTTAAATAATTATTAAT
>NC_027753.1:30051068-30052626 GCF_000695525.1 Brassica oleracea var. oleracea
CATTATTATATATCGTATACTGTCATCATATAATTAATCGTATTTTATACGTACCATCATATAAGTAATCATATAATTAATAGTATTTTATACGTACCATCATATAAATAATTACATATATCTATCTTATTAAAACTTAATATGAAATATAAAAACCATAATTTGAGTTGGTATTTCAAATTGGGCTTTGTATTGTATTTTTATTATATATATTGACAACATTTTTTTATAATGGTTATTGAAAAATAGTTTAGTAAAAATCCATTTTTGAATTTTTGAATATATGTATTATTTTTTAATTTTTTGTACTTGAGTTTTAAAGATATTATAAATTAATCGTATTTAAATTTAAATTTAAATTTTAGTTTAGAAAAGAAAAAGTTTTAGGCAATTAGATTGACCCGTTTTCGTATATTTTAAATCTGGGCCAGATAGATAGTTTCTTATAATATGATGGACTTTTAATTTTTCTTAATAACACAAGCCCATTATTTTTTTTCTTAATACTACTATCCTTGTTTCCAAACAAAATTAATTTTTTAAAAAACTACAATTCATGTTTCCAAACACTCCAAATTTTTTTAATAGTTCTATTCAAGTCTCCAAACACTCCAATTTTGTATTTGAGTTTTAATAAGATAGATAGATATATTTTAGAAAAATTAGCTCTCGTACCAAAGAACTATAGCCTAATTAGCTATCTACCGATTTACACTATTACAAACTGTGCACAAACGATATTGACTATATTACCCCTATGGCTACTAAACTATAATTCTTTCTTCGTTTAAATCTCTCATATCTTTTTGTTAGATTTACTTAGATATTATGTACTGATAATATATTCTCCATGATCTTCTTATGTCAGACCAAGTTTATTTCGACCACAAACTCTAATTTTTTTTGGGATATTTACACTTTCAAAATTAAAATATCGTTTGCAAGCGGTAGTCACTATGCTTTTCTTCGAGCTTTCTCCATGTGTAGACACACAAACTCTCATTCTCTCTCCCTCCTATGTTTGCTAGATTATTCCTTTAGCGATTTATTTACGTAATTTCTTTTATAACCCGATGTTGACAAATTCTACCTCTGCTCCTTCTGCTTCTCTGTATTTGTTTTTCATGGACAAGCTTCATAAGAAATGGTGGTTGTGATGTTGGGTTTACAAAGGAGAAGAGTAAAAGCGGGACGCTTAAGATGTTGAGGTCATTGTAGCTGAAGCTCAAAGAAAAGAAGAAACAGAAGGAGCAGAGGTCATTGTAGCTAGAGAAGAAGAAGAGTTTGTGACGAAAGTTTCCGGTTCGAAACCTCCATTGCTGGAGAACTGTGAAGAGGTTTAAGAAGAAGAAAGTGGATCAAAAGGGATCTAAAGAAAGTGATTGTTATGATAGATATTACTCTTATTGAATAGACATGCCGGGACAGAATAGCCTAGTAGTAACACTAGAGTGAACTGGATCCCAAGGCACGTGGGTTCGAGTCCTCTGAGATTCCGGAGACCGCCCGTGACAAAAAAAAAAAAAAAAAAAAAAAAAAAAAAAAAAAAAAAAAAAAA
>NC_027753.1:30054427-30059503 GCF_000695525.1 Brassica oleracea var. oleracea
TCTATGTGGATATGGCAATGCCAGTTGACATTACCGGTACATATACATATTCATCATTTTTACACGGTTAGAAAATAAAATAACTGTTTTGTAACTTGTATTAGACGGCTAAATATAATTTTTTGATGCATCGTAACAAAGTAAAAATAATAGATGGTTATATAATTTATTAGCGGCATAATTAACATTGTTAGCTAGCTAACAACATTCAAGAAGCATATTTTAGATAAAATTATTGGTAATCATTAGAAATCTCATTGTGCACTGTGGTGAGAATGAATCCATAATTACGGTTACTTAGATAATTGACGGCTACATAATTTATTATACGGTCACATAATATTAGTTAGCTGCAACAACAATTATTAACATCTCTAGTGCTCATATTAACCGGCTAAAAATTATACATATATATAAATATTTTCCCATATTAACTTGAATTATGTAATACGAAGATGTTTATCTTTGTGATAACACCATCATGAGATTTTTGCTTGTTTCTGCTCAAACTAGTTCTGGGGTAGTGGTCTAGATTTTCTGAGGTGTGAACCTATGAATTTTCAAAGCAAGAGGAACAAACTCCAGAAGAGGAAACTTATGATTGTGTTTTGTGTTGATGAATGATTGGTTGGAACTAGTTGATTATGTAGATCATTATGGAGGAACAGATTTTTCAATTTTGTTTAGATTCATTAGGAAAATGAAAAAGAAGCAAGGAAGAAGATAGTGAAAGAAGATAATGATAAGAAAAAAAAAAAGTATTTTTGTTTATTTTAAAAAATCAAAACAAATCGTAACCCAAATCTTCACAATATCTGCGTAAAATTCTCTGACAATACCAGTTGTACAAAGCTCAATAGAGAAGTAGGTGTTTAGTATATTTAAAGGGATATCATTGTCATTTTGCACATACTTTATCTGTAACTATGGACAAAGTTTTACAGTTATTGGCATTTAGCTAATATCACTATATTTTATGGTTTTTCAACAAATTAGCTCTACATTTTAGTTATTTTGATTTAAATTATTATTTTGTTCACGTAAACTATATATTTGGCTACGTAATTTTTCACCGATCGGTACTAAGATAAAATCATTTTTTACTAAAAATAGATTAAACCGAACTATTAACCATATGCAAAGCCCGAATATTTTACATTTTCTTATTTTTATAATTTGCACAAAGTTAATGTTGATTAACTAATAAAAAAAAATTTCACTATTACTTTTATGGTAATATAATTAATGATTTGATGTATTATTAAGGTAAATATAATTAATGATATGATGTATTGTTAAGCTAATATAATTGATGAAATTAGTAAAAAGACACTATATTTCTTTTTTTTTATACTAATATTTATGAATGTGGAATCCCGAACATGGAACTTATCGATAATTAGGACTTTGGTGGACCCTGATGATGTCAAAATTATTGAAAGTATTCCTTTAAGTAGGAATCAGATATCAAATAGAAATGGATGGCACTTCACTAACAACGGAAAATATACTGTACAATCTGGGTATCAAGTGGAAAGAGTCTATCGAGACAAGAAAAAACCACCAGATTTTTATGGACCAACAGTGGATATACTTAAAGTCTATTGCTGGAAAATAAAGTGTCCTCCAAAGATAAAGCATTTCTTATGGCAATTAATTTCAGGATGTATAGCGGTGATGAAAAATTTAAAGTCAAGAGATATACATGGAGACACTTGTTGTGTACGGTGTGGAGATCAGGAGGAATCAATTGACCATGTCTTCTTTGAATGCCCCCTAGCACGACAAGTGTGGGCGCTATCAAAGATACCATCAAATCTGAATTTCTTTCCTACAAGTAATTTTTATGCCAATATGGATCATCTCTTTTGGAGAGTTAATCCAAAAATGGAGAATCATCAGTTTGCATGGATAATATGGTACATCTGGACAAGTCGGAATAACAAAGTGTTTAGTAACATTGATGTTGATCTGGGGGACACTCTTAAATTAGCAGAATTGGAATCAACACTTTGGGCTGAGGCGCAGGTATCAAGGAATCGGAGTTTGGTACAGGAAGTATAGACCATACCCACTCAAGTAATTGCAGGAAGATGGTGTTTTACAGACGGTTCATGGAAGGATAATGACCATTTTTCAGGGAAAGGCTTGTATAGTACTCTCCCGGGTTTTGATGGTTTGTTAGGGGAAAGAAATGTACGGGCATGTCTATCTCCTCTCCATTCGGAGATAGAGGCATTAATATGGGCAATAGAATGTATGAAGAATTTAAGACAGTTCCAGGTCACGTTTGCTACAGATTGTTCTCAATTCGTGAAGATGGTTTCAGAACCTGAAGAATGGCCAACATTTGAAGGCTACCTTGAAGACATTAAGCTTCTCAGAAGAAATTTCCTCAACTCAGAAATCATTCATGTTCCTCGAACGGCGAACCTCAAGGCGGATAGTTTAGCACGCAGTGCTAGGAAACAACCGTCTTTCGTCGTACATATGGATGCCGAGTTACCACTTTGGTTTACAGAGTCAACATGAGTCTATGAATGTTTGATGTCAAAAAAAAAAAACTAATATTCATGTTTCCAAACAATTCTCATTTATAGTGTTATTTATATTTCTAAACAATTCCAAAATGTACTTCAATTTTAATAATATAGATAATGCGAAAATTTCATTTAAACATTCAATTTTTTTATTTGGATAAATTTTATATGCAACTAAAAATATTACCGTATAATTAAAATGGGATTATCTTTTTGGCAGAAGACCAACGTGTATTTTCATTAAACGAATTGTATTGTCGCTATTTATTTTTTTATTTTTTTACCAAGTATTTTTTTTTCTTTTTCTTATTCTAAATTTCAGTTTCACGATATTGTATAAATTACTCAAATGAACGACACAGATCTTATTAAGCAAGCAAAGCAATTTAATACGAATTTAATTACCTTCAAAAAGAGTTTTATTCAGATCAATTATCCAACAACCAACATATTATAATTATCGTTATTATGCATGCATTAATAAATCATACATATAATGCCACAGTTTCTTCTCCTCATAGGGTGTACACGTAAGCGTGAGGTGAGACATCACCTCTGTTGCCCCCAACAGCACAAAGCAGAATCTACTATGAGCTCCATGATCGCCTATGCCCCTTTTTCATTAAGTGTGCGTAAAATGACGGCAATGCCCTTGGGAGGTGGAAAAAAATTTAAAAAGAAAAAAAGAAAATTCGAATTTGGGGGGGGGAGATTTCGGTCTGGGTTTGGTGTGGGTTTCGGTCTGGGTTTCATTAATTAAATTCAATTGAAACCGAATCAATTCAATTGGATTTCTGGAAAAAGAAAATTTAAAATTAAAAGAAAATAAAATACTCAAATCCCGCAACTCGAGGAGGAAAGCTCCTCTCCTCTACAGCTCCCACCCGAGAAGCTCGTTATTGTCTCTGGTTCGCAGCTCCTTCACAGCAACTCTGTTGTCGACGTAGATAGCTACTCCGGCGACGCCGTCGGACCGCAACGTTTCCACCGGCTAGCATTCTTTCGGATAGGTCGTAATGCAGGTTAGTTATTCTCTCCTTAGCGAGCTGCAAGATAGAAATTTGATTTAGGGTTTGTAATTGAAAGTGTTGAAACAACATTGATTCTGGGATGATTTGGTTCATTTATATATGAAATTGTTATGCATTGGGGTGCGTGAATTGTCTTAATTATGAGTAGCTTTGCACGGAGATCTCTCCGATCAATCAATCGTACATACATTTGAGTTCTTGTTTAAGCATTAAGCATTACTTTGTATAACTAGGTATAACAAGTAGAACTGATAATTGTTGTAGAGTAGGTAAAACTTGGTAAAACTGTTGACAAGTCGGTAGAACTAAGAACTACGGGTATAACTAAAACTTTTTCATTTTGTTCTTGCAGGATACAATGATGAAATATGTGAGCGTCTATTTCAAATTCAAAGGGGAGATCTCTTGTGTAACGTTGAAGACAACAGTGGAGGATATAAGTTTGGCAATGCTAGAAGAAAAGTTGTATAAAAAACTTGTGTACACGGGTGTGCATACATGCTCTCGGTCTAATCAAAGTAAAAGCAGCAACATCAAGAGGAAAGGCTCAGCAGAATTAGTTGCAACTTTTCTGAATGAGGAATATCCTAGAAAACTAAGTACTCCGTTAGTGGAGGAGACGAGTAGATCAGATCAGTTAGAGAAGGTGTCGAGAGTGGGCATAAGTTCGTTTGGTATGAACTACGAAGTGTTGCAGGGAAATGATGATGTTTATGATGAAATCGGACAGAAGGCCATAACTCTGTATGTAGAAAATGGTCAACCAAAACAACAGAAGGATCCGATAGATGCAGAGAATGATTTTATGGATACGGACACCGCAGCGGAGACAGACACTGCATCAAAGACAGACACCGCAGCTGAAACGGACACAGCAGCTGAAACGGACACAGCAGCTGAGACGGACACCGCAGCAGAGACGAACACCGCATGTGAGACGGGTATGGCTGCAGATAAGTATGTTGAGCAGCCACATATAAAAAAGGTAGTCATGTTATAGAGGCTTGGGAAGAAGGTTTGGGTCTATATAAGCTTCAGGAGTTTCCAAGTAAGAAAGCACTTCAAGAGGTGGTCGATAGAGCTGCATTTGGTGAATGCTTTCGTTATGTTATCAAAAAGTCGGACCGGAGACGATTGGTGTTAAAATGTTGTGAAGCAACCTGTAAGTGGAGTTTACGAGCTGCAAAGATTTCAGAGACTGAAATTTTTTCAGTTAGGAGGTACACGGGTGTGCATACATGCTCTCGGTCTAATCAAAGTAAAAGCAGCAACATCAAGAGGAAAGGCTCAGCAGAATTAGTTGCAACTTTTATGAATGAGGAATATCCTGGAAAACTAAGTACTCCTGTTCCGAAAGATATCATGGATCTTATAAAGTTAAAACTTGGTGTAACAATATCCTACTCCACAGCCTTGAGAGGGAAAAATCTAGCTATTTCTGAGTTGCGTGGTGGTTCGGAAGAGAGCTACAAGATGCTATATAGCTACTTGTATATGTTAGAGCA
>NC_027753.1:30059736-30061792 GCF_000695525.1 Brassica oleracea var. oleracea
TTTGGCTTTTGGTATGTTGCTTTTGGTATGTTGCTTTTCAAAACATTGGTAAAACTAAGTATATCTTTTGTGGCATAGACTCGAAAGTTTGAAAGTTTGAAGAATTCTATGTTTAAGCGATCTAACCATGTATTATCTAAGTTTAAGTGTTTGTTTTGCAACCTCTGTTTAAGCGTTTTGGCAGTTATGTTTAAGTGATATATTGGAAAACCGCGGAAAACTAGTATAACAAGGTGTAAGTATGATAGAAATCGGCATAATCCGAAAAATCCCAACTACATAAGTCTTAATACAGAAACACATTCACCAAAAATGATATAGAAGATAACAAATATTTACAAACCTCATAACAAAAAAAACTCATTGTTTCATGAAAAATATATCATGGTATATAGTCTTTGAAAGAGCACTTTGTTAATAAGATCAGCTTATAAAGAAGTATTCTATAGTTTTCATGATTTAAAATATGTTATTGCACTAATCATTTATGCTTACATGGTAATGCAGCAAAATGACAAGTAAAACTTTTTAAAAAAATTAAAATTATACGTAAAACTAAAAAATGTTGAAATCACGAAAAATATAACTATGAAGAAAATTGGTAAAACCAGAAACTTCAGTATAACTAAGAGCAAATATTTCGGAGGGAGAATAAAAAAAAATTTCGGGCATAAACGAAAAAAGCCAAAATTTCCAATTATTTTGGTCAAAAAGTAGATTCCCTCTGCTCTTTTATATGAGTCTCGTCTTTTCCTTTCTTTTCCCAGACACTTTTTCACTTCCCCACCACTCTCTATTTCAACTCTCTCACACCATTCATACACTCTCTCTTTATCCATTATCTTTCTATATTCTCTGAAGATTCACGGTTTTACTTTCCCTTTTACTGAACATGCCTCATCCGTATGAAGAGATGAAGGAGATGAAGAGGCTGAAGAAACACTACGACATGTTAGGGTTCGTTGCCGATGCCCAATATGGAATTCCCACCTGTTGCCCATGTGGTGGTGAAATAATGACGAATGTTTCTCCAACTCCGAAGTACAAATCAGATTTCGATACCTTGCCTGAGAGTAGGTACTTCACCTGCAAGAATTATGAGGTAATTTTTCTCCAACTAAGGGAAACTGAGATAAACTGAGTTTATACTATGGGTGAAACTGTATTATACTCTGAATATCTATGGGTGAAACTGTGTTATACTCTGGATATCTATGGGTGAAACTGTGTTATCCTATGGCTGAAACTGTGTTATGGTGAAACTGACTTCCACTCTGATTGAAACTGTGCAGGACGATGGGTTGCACTTTTGTCAGCCATGGGCTTTTGGTGTTCAACAAGAAGTGGAGCGCCTAAGGGGGGAGGTGAAAGAGTTGGCTGAAGAGATTGCTAAGCTTAAGAGGCTCATTACCTCGACCTCTCGTCCATGAGATTCTCGACCTTGCACGTTCTGAGTTCATGTGCTAAAAATTTTGTCTTCCCTACCTATCTATTTTTCTTATTTCGGTTAACACAAGTCTTTGTTTGTTAAGAGAGAGGACTCTTGTTAAGATTTGTGTAAGTTTATGCGTTCAAACTTATGTTATGCTAAACACTCTTATGTTTATCAATTGGTACTCTATGTTTAGACTTTCATCATCAACCATTAATCTAAAAAACTAATTTCCTACACATTATATTGGTACTCTCCTAAACTAATTTCCTAGACTTTATCAATTGGTACTCTCCTAGACTCTCACTCGACCTACACAATAAAAGTAAAAGAATCCACAACAAAGATTTCATAACATAGTTAAAAGTTCTAAACATCAAAAGTTCATAAAAAACATAAAACAAAGTTCTCACACACCAAGCAAGTGAGGCATCTCTACTTCACTTCTTCCTGCGTTTATGTTTCTTTGCTTTCTCTTGTGCTGGTGCTTCTTCTTCTGCTGCTTTAGCTTGTGCCTCCTTGACAAACTCCTCAAGCGAGGCCAATCTCCCATCCAATTGGTTAACCTTCTTGTCAACTGTCCTCATCAGTTTCAACGTTCTTTTCACCAACTTCATAACAACC
>NC_027753.1:30061900-30062816 GCF_000695525.1 Brassica oleracea var. oleracea
CATGTCTTGAAAAAAGACCTTATAGCCTGCATCCAGACACTTCTCCCAACTGTCCACAGCTATATCAGATTCATCAACATCGTCTTCATCTTCCAAAATGTTATCCAAGAGCCTTTCTTCTTGCGGAGTTCTGGTGGGGATGATGTTGTCGATATCATGTCACAAACACAGTTAATTTTGAATCTTAGCAACACACGCCTACCTTAGTGAGACCATCCGTTCCTAGTCCTACCTTAGTTCAACCATAGTTCCATATCTAGTCCTACCTTAGTTCTACCTTAGTTCCCTATCTAGTCCTACCTTAGTTCTACCATAGTCCCCTATCTAGTCCTACCTTAGTTCTACCTTAGTTCCCTATCTAGTCCTACCTTAGTTCTACCATAGTCCTACCTTAGTTCTACCCTAGTTCTACCATAGTTTTACTTTAATCCAACCACAATATTACTCTAGTTCTACCACAATATTACTCTTGTTCTACTTTAGTTCACAGGTAAACTTACGGTTGTGTTAGACAATTCCTTGTTTATCGCCGAAAGTGACACCCCTGTCATTCCATTTCGTTTGAATGAGGACTTGCACATCCTCGGGCAGTTGACATCAGCTTCTTCAACAGGTTCTCTGAACGCCAATCCTAGCTTAGGAATTGCCTCGAATGCAAGAAGCTGTTAAACACAACATTTATTAAATCCCATCAGTAAATAACAATAGCAATCAAGTCATTAATGGGATTTTGCATACCTCTAGTGGAACACAGAATCCCGGAAGCAGCCATAATGTATTCTCCTTCACCACCCCTCCAAAATGCTTCATTGTGTGAGAGATCTCCTTCAGCATATAATCATAAGAGAATCTCCCCCATGGAAAAAACTTACACAAGTCAAGATCATCCACTGCTCTCTGGAACACCTCCAACACA
>NC_027753.1:30062909-30136078 GCF_000695525.1 Brassica oleracea var. oleracea
TTCACGAGCTTCTTCTTAACATCCTCCAACCTTCTAAGTTCTCCTTCTTTGAAATGTCGATCAACGAACTTTGTCCCACCAAGCTTTTTGTAGCCGAGAGGATAGTTGTGGCAGAATAGCCCAGATATCAAACCGTGTTCCCTCAGCCCATAACGGATGGCAACGCCATTCACAATGAACCACACTTCTCTCCGCCTCTCGCAACCGGCAGTACGCAGCAACAACATCCACATACCCTGAACCCTGTGGTTGTTCTCGCTTTTCATGTGGAAAATGTGTCTGAATTGAGGATGCTCCGTGAACCAGTTCCACTCCGCGTTAGACAGCTTCGGTTTTAGATTGCTTAGCATCTTAATCGCACTAGCTATCATGCACCTCGTCCCTAGCTTTATTTTTTTTGGTACTCAGATGGCTTGAAGAACATAATGGTTGGTTTAATTGCCTCGGGTGCCTCATTTCCATCCAAATCCTGCAAGTTATATCCTAGTTATATCCAAGTTATACTCAAGTTATACTAACGCATACCAAAGTAATGCCAAAACTGACAGTTTTTCCAATAGTTCTCCTAGTATTACTAACATTAACCCACTCGATTTACTACCTCTCCCGAATCATATGTTACGACTTCAATTCAAACTCATTGTTAATTTGTTACCTGAGGTTCAGGTGGATTCCCATTCTCGTTTGCTTCCTCTTCTCCTTCTCCATTTGCTTGTTCTTCTTCCGAACGTGCATTCACTTCGTTCTCTCCATCTGGAGGTTCTTCTTCAGAATCTTCATGGTCCTGGTTAGAACTCTCCTTCTCTCCATCTGGTGTTTCTTGTTCTTCTTCAGAACCCTCATTCACTTCATCTCCAGAAGCGGTTTTCTCATTCACTTCATCTCCAGAAGCGGTTTCCTCATTCTCTTCATCTTCAGAAGCGGTTTCCCTCATTCTCTTCATCTCCAGAAGCGGTTTCCTCATCCTCTTCATCTCCAGGACCTTTGTTCAGTGTCGTCGGAGCAGCTTCTGCAACCACATTAAACGGCTCTGTCATCTCCGCCGTATTCTCAGACGAGTCCTTTCTCGTCTTCTCCGTCGAGACATCCGTCGTCTGGGTCATCTCCATCGAGACATCCGTCGTCTTTGCCGTCGATTCATCCGTCGTCTTTGCTGTCGATTCAACAACCTCCACCGCCCTCGTTTCACTCTCCTCCGTCGTCGTCTTCTCCACATTTTCTCCGGAGCCCGTCTTTGCAAACTTCACTCTCGGACCCTCTTCCTCCGTTGGATTCTCCTTCCTCTTACCCCGTCGTGTTTCGACCACCATCGCAATCGGAAGATTTTACCGGATTCTATCTCTGATTCTCACCGAATCAAGCTCGATTTTGGAAACTAGAGTTCTTCTTTCGCTCGGGAGGAAAGAAAGAAAAAGATGAGAGTGATGAGTTTTAAATTGACACAAGTTAGATCTCCAAATGAGTCGGGTTTGCTAAAACGAGTTGGACGATTCGGTTTTGAGGGATTGGTTCGTTTGGTTAGTATGGTTACAAGGTTAGACGATTCGGTTCAATTAATTTGTCCATACAAACGAGTCGGGTCGGGGCAGATGGGTTATACCCTAGTACAACTTGTAAATACTTCAACTATTCCCAGAGTTTTATGTCATTTCCATATTTTCCGAATTAAAGAAAAATTATTTATTTTTCATTGGATTATCACATTTGGATTATTTATTTTTTAACATTCAATGATTATTTTAATCCTAACACTATTTTATATTAAACATAATTTAGACAAAAATATATTAATCTAATATGATATTCTACTTTAATATTTTTATAGAAAATAACCCGGGCGTAGCCTGGGAACAGAACTAGTACATATAATGTCACAGTTTTTCTCTTTCTAAGGTGTACACGTAAGCATTTTTTGTGAGGTCCAATACGGTTTGGTTTGGTGATTTATTTCTCACATTTGATTTCGTTCTTCGTCTCTTCCACTTCGCGTCTCCACTGATCTTTCACGAGAAGCATCTTATTTTTGACTCTCCGCTATCTCTTTCGCGGAAGCCGAGGGTTAGATTTTCTCCTCTCATTTCAATCAATTCTCCAAATTTCAATTTGATTTCACCATCTGCGTTGATTCGAATCCATGTTTCATTACCTAAAATGTTTGAATCGATGGTGCAATACCTTGGATCTCGAATTAGATTTGGGGATTTTCGATCTCCCTGTGGAGTTTGATGAATCAATTGAGTATTAATTGTTTGAGCAGCGAAGAAAAGTGGAATGGAGATAGCAGGCGTGGTCGGTCAATCTAGCCTTCAAATATGCAGGTTTGATCTCTCTTCTTGTGGGTTTCGACAGCCCTAAGCTTTCATTTCAAATCTTAATCATAGGCTTCAGGAGAATACAGATTGGTCATTGCTTGTGGAATTGAGCAGTGTTGAAGTAGGTTAGCTTAATTTTAAAAGTATTACGGGTAATCTTAATTTGTAGAATTCATCATCACCACACTAACTCTAAAAGTTAATTAATTGGTCATATATATTGTAGCAATAGTAGCAATGCTGTTCGCACAACCGATCTCTAAATCTTCAGCTTCAGTGCATACGTTCCTATATATAATAATATCTTAAATACAAAGCTCTGTGAAGAAGCTTTTACATGTCCTGGAAGTTTTTCTGCAAATTTATGCAAGACTTTTTCATTAGCTCTCTTATTTTAAAATCTTAATATGTATTAATGTATTAGGCATTTAGGCTACACATATTTAGAGAATCTATGCAGATATGTTTTCTATTTCAGCATTTTTCAACGTCTTTAATGTCTGATAGTACCAAATACTCATTATTGTACAGGTAACATGTACCTCAAATCGACCACATGAACCAAAATTTTCTTTGACCACAACCTCCCACTCATCACAGAGTTCACAACGAGGTATAATTCATTTTGTTTACCGGTTAAAACAATATTGTGATGTGTGCTTAATTAACCAATCATACCATCGGCTTCATGGTTAAGAGGAGCAGTAGGCGAGGACCTTCCCAGTTTCGATCCTAAAACATGGATCAATAAAAAACAACTTGCTTCAATTGGCCATCTCAACAAGTTCATCTCCAACTCTAACCAGCAGGTACCAAATAGGCTTCCAACAAACTTTAAAATCTGTTTCTCCCTTAAAATTATAATTGTTATATGGTTCATCTTTTGTCTTGATGAACACACAGGAAGCAGATTTTATTTGCAAGGCTCGGGTAGTTGAGGTCTTAAACTAAAATGGCTGGTCCTATGTCTCTTGCACACGCTGCAGCAGGAAGCTAAACAGATTTGGCCCATCTCTCCACTGCAAACAATGTGTTAATCTGATGCAGCTACACCCGTGGTTGACAAGCAACACGAGGTTACAGACTGATGCAACAGCATCTTGTTGCTTCACCGACAAGTTTCCTTTTTTAGTTCTTTCCTTTTTATTTAGGGTTTGTGTTTTACCTTTTCTATCTAGGTTAAGGATTTTAATGACGGTTTAAAGACTCCTATATAAGGAACTCTCTTATGGCTTTTGTAGATACGATTTGATTAATAAAGTTATTGATTTGGTTTTAAGAGCTTTCGAGCACTGTGAAGAGTATTCAAGACCCTAAGAGTTCTAACGAACACTGCGAAGAGTATTCGCAAGATCTTTTCTTTCGTTTTCGAAGATACGTTCGGGAACACGTTTTCCATCTTCTCGATCAAACCTTTGATCGTGACGAATATCAGCTTCCGCTCTCCATCAGTTGGTATTAGAATCAGTACGTTTCTGGATTTCTTCTTGCGTTATCATGACAAAGAAGACGCCAGAAGAAACTGGTATTGATATGTCGGATCTACGAGACCTCCTCGTAAAGATGCAGACAATGACTCAAACAACCATCCAACAGCAAACTGAGGCATTTACCACAGCATTGGCTGCTGTAACAGATCGTCTTGATGCCCTAACAACGGCTTTGACAATTCGCGTGAACCAACAGGACCAACCGGTCGTTGCTCCTCAACGCCAGGCAGCACTTAATCAGCCACTACCACCACGACCACAACCTCATCGACAACAACAACAGCTTCCACCTATCCATCAACCTCCTCATCATCACCAGCAACGCCAACAACATCATCACCAATTTAATGATGCTCGGGCACGTGACTTGTACGAGGAGGAAGAAGAAGATCATCACAGGGTTTTTTGCGAGGACCTACGTCAGCGAGATTTTATTAATACTTGTTGGGAGCAGAGTTTTAAAGTGGATATACCCGAATTCCATGGAGGGCTGAAAGGCGATGACCTCATCGATTGGTTAATATCCGTTGAGGAAATCATGGAGTTCAAGCAAGTCCCACCTAATCGTCGTGTTGCTCTCGTGGTTATGCGCTTCCGTGGTCATACGGCTACATGGTGGAAACAATTAAAAACAACACGGTCTCGTACGGGTAAAGAGCCAATCAACTCATGGGAGAAACTGACCAAACATCTACGTCAAACCTTCCTCCCACATAACTACGAACGCACCATGTACACAAAACTGCAGAATTTGCGCCAAGGCAACCACACCGTCGATGAGTATGCAGAAGAATTTTCCATGTTATTAACTCGTAATGAGATTAATGACAGTCAAGTTCAACTAATATCTCATTTTATTGGAGGCCTACGTCCCCAACTACAATCGGCTATGGCTCAGTTTGACCCATCAACAATTGGGGAAGCTCATAGACGTGCAACGTCTTTTGAACAACAATCAAAAACGACAAATTGGTTTACACCGTCCAATCGCGCGCGCAGTCAAGATCACACAGGAAACAATACTCCTGCAACTTCGGCAAAAGAAGCCGGTGAAACCGCAAACTCGGCAACCAAACCGGCACACCAAGAAGAACAACAACTACGACGATCTACGCGTCCTAACGCACTGCGATGCTACACGTGTGGCGAACTAGGACATCGACAGACGGCATGTCCTCATGCTACAAAACGCGGTTTAGTCATGGAGGAGACAGCAAACGAGCTTGATGTCTATGATTCGCAAGAGGAGGATGACCAAGAAACAGAGGATATTATTCCCACCACGGGCGATACAGGCCACCTCTTGGTTGTACGACGAACCTGCCTCGCACCACGCCTCCAAGACGACAAGTGGCTTCGCACTAATATATTTCGTTCTACTTGTACCATCAAGGGACGAGTTTGCACTTTCGTTATTGATTCGGGTAGCAGTAAGAACGTGATCTCTGAAGAAGCAGTCGACAAGCTTGGCTTTACTCATGAAGCCCATCCTGCGCCTTACACTCTAGGATGGCTTAACGACAGCGTCAACTTACGTGTCTCTCAATGTGCCCTCATTCCGTTTTCTGTTGGGCCATATTACAAAGATCGAATTTACTGCGATATAGCTCCTATGGATATCAGCCATCTGTTACTAGGAAGACCGTGGGAGTATGATCGTAAAATCATACATTATGGTGTCGATAATACGTATCAATTCACTTGGGACACACACAATATTCTCCTGCTTCCTTCCAAAGATCCTCCTCCGGTACTAGAAGCTCAGCTGCCAAACAACCGTCACTCATATGTTCTTATGAAGCATTTAAAACCGAACTTCATGAAGAGGGTATAGCGTTTGCGTTAGTTGCAGCGCCAACTCCTCCGTCTCTTCCATCACCTTTACACAACGACATTGAAGTCGTCCTTGATGAGTTCAGCGATGTCTTCCCAACCGACTTACCAACTTCATTACCTCCGCTGAGAGACATTCAACACCATATCGACCTCGTGCCAGGTGCAACGCTTCCCAACCGTCCGCATTACCGTATGATCCCGGACGAGCATGAGGAGCTACGCAGACAAGTGGAGGATTTGCTACGCAAGGGTCATATTCGCGAAAGCCTTTCCCCGTGTGCGGTCCCCGCTCTCCTTATTCCAAAAAAAGATGGGACGTGGCGTATGTACGTTGATAGTAGAGCAATAAATAAAATTACGGTGCGCTACCGATTTCCGATTCCGCGTCTTGATGACCTCTTAGACCAAGTGGGTTCTGCTTTGATTTTTTCTAAAATCGATGTTAAGAGTGGTTATCATCAGATACGAATCAGACCGGGTGATGAGTGGAAGACGGCATTTAAAACTCGTGAAGGTTTATTTGAGTGGTTAGTAATGCCTTTTGGGCTGTCTAATGCGCCTAGCACCTTCATGCGTATTATGAATCAGTCACTTAGACCTTTCATTGGAAAGTTTGTCGTCGTATACTTTGACGATATACTGATATTCAGCTCTTCCATAACCGATCATCTGTCTCACATTCGTGATGTCCTGAGCGTGCTATGGAGAGATCAACATTTTGCAGCCAAACATAAGTGCGAGTTCGGCGTGCCTGAAGTCTTGTTCCTCGGTTACATTGTGTCCGGCGACGGGTTGGCGATGGATCAAACCAAAGTAGAAGCAGTGCGATCTTGGCCACTTCCTACGACAGTGACGGAGGTTCGAAGCTTCCATGGTTTGGCTTCTTTTTATCGACGATTTGTTAGCCACTTTAGTACGATTATGGCTCCAATCACCAGTTGCATGAAGGAGGGTAGGTTTCATTGGATTCCGGAAGCTACAGCCGCGTTTGAGCTGATCAAAACTAAACTCACCACAGCTCCCGTTCTCGTTCTGCCGGATTTCTCTGAAACCTTCGAGTTACATAGTGATGCATCTAAATTAGGGATCGGTGCCGTGCTCAGTCAACGAGGACGTCCTATAGCCTATTATAGCGAGAAGCTGGCCGGTGCAAGGTCTCATTATAGCACTTATGATGTGGAATTTTATGCCATCATCCAAGCTATCAAACATTGGCGCCATTACTTGGTTCATCGGGAATTTATTTTATTCACTGATCATAATGCATTACGCCATCTCGATAGCCAAGCCAAAGTTTCTGCTCGACATGCGTCCTGGATAGCCTTTCTCCAGCAGTTTACTTTCGCTATTAGGCATCAGTCGGGGAAAACAAATCGGGTGGCTGATGCTTTGAGTCGTCGGCATAGCCTACTCTCGGTCATGACCACGTCTGTCACTGGTTTCTCTGTTTTGGCTGACCTATATCCCACAGACAGTTTTTTCGGTCGGGCGTTCGTAGAAGCTACTAACGGTGTATCTAAAGATTATATGTTACATGATGGGTTCCTGTTTCGTGGGTTACGACTATGCATTCCCGAATGCAGTCTGCGTTTGAAAATAATTCAAGAGTTACATAACGAAGGTCATGCCGGACGTGACCGTACTCTTGAGCTCGCCACTAGATCCTACTTTTGGCCGACACTTCGACGAGATGTGGAACGGTTTGTGGAGAGGTGTCACGTGTGTCAACTATCTAAAGGCAAAGCTTCTAATGCGGATTTATATCTTCCTTTACCTATCCCTACTCAGCCTTGGACGGACATTAGCATGGATTTTGTTCTTGGACTCCCGCGAACTCAACTAGGACACGACTCTATCTTCGTCGTCGTTGATCGATTCTCCAAGATGGCTCGTTTTGTCCCTTGTAAGAAGACCTCAGATGCTGTTAATATCGCGGTCCTCTTCTTTCGTGAGATCTATAAATGTCACGGCGTACCTCTGTCTATTGTATCCGACCGTGATTCTAGATTCATAGGTCACTTCTGGCGTTGTCAGACCGGCATCGATTCTTGATCTCCGTTCAAACCGGTCTCCGGTTAACCAACAAAACCGGTCCCTGCCATTTCACCAAAAACGATTTATCGCCGGAGTAAATTGCATCTCGCCGTAAAGATTGAGAGGCAAAAGCGCGCATCAACGACTCGACGTCACTCGAAGCGAGTAAAAGTACATACCGACGACTAAACGGGAAGGGTTATCCCTCGTACTAGAGCCTGTTATCCGAATAAACCTGACCCACAAATTCACTGAGACCGCCATGTCGCTCACAAGTGAACTCGGGGGGGGGGAGACTTATTGTAGGAGATGGATTACACCCCTCCACAAGGCCCATCGAATAACAGGCCCTAATCCAGCAAGTCGGATCGATTTGGTCGGTTCGGCGGCTAAACCTATCGGCTCGACCTTAGAGCACTTTTAGCCGGTCGAGTAAGCCGACCAAAAGTTCCCGGCTTGGAGGGAGCTTTGTCCAGGCCCGTATACTCGGCCTCTCGCATCAAGGCCCAAAGAGGTACGAAATTAGGGCACCAGGGGCAGGAGTCCTATAAAAAGGGAAGGGAAAGCAATAAGAAGAGGACATTTGGACCATTGAACAGACTGAGCGGCTAGATCTAGGGTTTTAGGCTATCTCTTTGATCTTGTTACTCTTTGATCTTGTTGTTCTTTCACTTTTCTGTCACTCTTGTAAACTTCCAGTTTCAATCTAACAAAACGTATTTAGTCATCACATCTCTGACTTCTTTAGTCGACTGAATCTCGTTCAAACATCTATGGTCCGTAAAATAACTCCATTTTACGATTCTGCTGGAACAAAAATGTTTTACTACTTGCACCCAAAAAAAAAATGTTTTACTACGTAATCTGGTGACTAAAACAGTAACAATATTGTACAAAATATAGTACAAGGAGATGGACACAAAAATCCATGTGAGGAGAGACAAGAAAACTAGGTATTTATCAAATCTACGTACCCTCAAATATCATACAAAAAGACTTCCACAATCAAATCCCAGAAATCAAAAAGAATTACATATAAGCTGCAGAATAATTTATACAAGAACAACTAAAAAAAGTCACACTCAGAGGCTTAGTTTATAGATGTTGTTGATGTTAGCTACACTGGTAGTCTCGTAAACTGGTAAGCCTCCACGAGACAGCTCGTAGTTCTGCAACTCAAAGAGATCAGAGCTTGAATCGCTCTCCATTCCACCACCACCATCATCATCATCATCATCATCATCATCATCATCATCATCATCATCATCTCTTCTATTTCTCTTTATTATCCGATCATCATCATCATGGTCAGCCCAAACCTTCTTTTTCTCTGTGAGGGTGAGGCTATCCATCACTTTAAGTTTCTCATGAAGCCAAGACAACTCTTTGTTTATTTTCTTTTCCTCTAGTTCTTCCACTTGCTTTGTGGCAGAAGTGAAATTCAAGAACTGATTGTAGTTCTTGGTGGGAGTGTCTAAATAAGGAGGAGTTCTGAAACCCGAGGATTTTGATGATGTCGTTGTGGTGGTTGAAGTAGATTTGCTTGAGCTCAAGAAATGGCTGATACTGCTTCGTCTCCTCCTCCTCGTAATCCATCCTCCTTCAGGGATCTCCTCTTCCACTTCTCCATCCGTTGCCTTTGACTTTGGCTTTGACTTCTTCGAACCCTCTTGATTAAACAAAGATTTCAAGAAGCCGTTGAGTTTTCCTCCCGGTGAGCTTGGTTTCTTGTGTCTCACGTTACCAGTCCTCTCTGTGGTTGTTATTACTTCTTGCTTCACCGGATGATCATGGTAAAGATTATGCACCTGCTCGGAACATCTAATCGGTAAATCCAAGCTTATTCTTCTCCTCCTCCTAATATCCCCCATCTCCTTCGATTCTCCTCTCTCGCCGCGTTATAGCCATACTTTTGCGTGTGTCTATGGTCGCCGGAGGAGAATTCGTTGTAGCCGGACAAGTAAACGGCGGCCTCGAATACGTCAAGCTCGCCGGAATGAGCATCGTTGCGCTCGTGGAAAGATATTCTCTTGGAATTCTTATCTGGTTCCGCTGATGATGAGATTCATTCATGGACATTATTTAATTATGGCTTAAAGATGAGGGACTTGGATGATAGCAGGAGTGTCTATGCTAGATTTTCTGAAACGAGGAACAAGTTGATAGCAAATGATAGAATGAAATATATGAGGTGTTTAAGGTTTGGTTTATATAACAAAAAATAATGCGATATGTATCACCTTCATCATTAAATAAGTTAATAAGGTCGTGGTATTTGAATATAGAGGCGTAAACGCACCATGTAATAATTTTCATACGTAATATTTGTGTATACGATACAGATTTGGAGGGACATGTCAATAAGAGTTTATGTGACCCACTAAATGCATGGGTGAAGAACTTTATTGAAGGAGAATGTGGGCTCATTTGATTTTCTGAGCGTTCTGATAAGGTGTTGGAAAGTAACTAAATTATATTATAGATTTATATATTTTCTTGTTGCCTTGGTTTTTTTTTCGCAATTTACGATGACCTTTGTTTTCGAAATTTGTGTATGTATCAATCCACGCACAAACCATGACTCCATTAAATTTCTATTTATACCTATAGTAGTTAAAAACACCGACTCCTCCGCTTAATAGTAGCGATACGTCAAAATATTCCATCCTATTCAAAATGATACATGTTTAAAAAAAAATTGTTTCTAAAAAATTGATATTTTACTTTTCTCAATTTATGTAATAATAACAAATTATGAATTTCAAAGATATTAATTGTATTTACTGAACTTTGATTGGTTAAAATCATAAAAAATAGTTAAACACGGAAAACAGTGCATTTATTGTCAAATTTTTTTAATAAATGTGAAAACTCTAGAATATACATTATTTTGAAACCGAATGAATATGTTTTTGAACAATGATATAGTTAGCGGAAACACTTTAACCGAATAAATTACAACACATAATAATAATTGTCGAATATGTTGTTAAACAACCAACTTTCACATTATTTGAGATTGTCACTACAATAATTTTGAAAAAAAAATGATACAATGTATACTGATGGCATGAATTGAAGTTAATTGTGACATGAATATTAAGATTTAATGTTGATTTATATTTTTGGTAAAGTTTTAAAATATTGAGCATTTCTAACCTCACTTTATATTTGACTTCAAAATAGAGTTGAAAATGGAGTACTGAACAAAAAATAAAAGCATTACTCTATAAATGGATAGTAATATTTTATATTTTGTTCATTACTCTATTTTTCACTCCATTTTGGAATAAAATATGGAATGAGGTTGAAGATGCTCTAATAACTAAGAAATCATCATTAATATAATAATATATAATATACTAGTAGAAATACAAATATAATAATATTTAAAAGTTTATGCAGTTTCTTAAAAAATCTAATTGTCTAATCCTAAATACCAGTACTTTCTTTTTAAGATCTACAAATTTTAGAATATCATTTGGTTTACGTTTTGATAGTTATATACCTAATTAAAATTTCCCTTAATTTAATAGAATTTGATCTAATATATTTTAACCAAAAGAAATATATAAAAAATCTTTCCAAGATTATAATTTTAAATATATACATATATTTAAAATTATAAGAAATAATAAAATCTAAAAGCTAAAAAAATTAATTTTAAATTTTTAAATTTTTGTTTCTGGACATGGTGTATGAAAACACCTAGTGATATAGTTAAATGGCTTAATCGCATAATCACTTTAAAAGAATAATTTACAACATAGAATAATAATAAAACATTTTAGAAATAATCTTTCAGAGGTGATTTTGGCAGACTAATAATGGTGTTTTATTTTTCTACTTATCTTATAACTAGAGGTGGGTCCATGACCCAAACCAATGTATATATCCCGGCCATTTTGTTAAAATATTTATAAATCCAAAAAGTTCAGTTGCTTCGGTTTTAAACTGAACCAAACCAAAAATCAAATATTTATTTAATTAAATTAACTAAATATAATAATATTAAAATTTAAATTAGTCGTCCACCTAACTAACCAAACACATTTTTATATATTTTATTTTTTAAATAATTTTTTGAAGAAAATGTATTAAAAACACTATTAACTTCAAGAAATAAACATAAAAAATATTCATGTTTTAGAGTTGAATTTAATCGACCATAATTTTTAGAAGATTTGATTCCATGTATTGTCAAAACCAAATAGAACAGACCTTCAAAAAAAAAATCAAACAATTATATTCTTATGAAAATATGTAATGATAAAATAAATATATGATTTGCAACCGATTTGTCCACTATCACTACAAACAATGAAAATTTTTTTTATAATATAAATAAGTAATTTAAGATAATCTATATTAAATTATTTTGTAAATTTTATGATGAATAATAATAATATTTTAATAAAAGAAGGACAACTCATGTCTCATAATTGACATGGGTTTTTAAACTTACGAGAGAGACTCTAGTTAAATATTATTATTTTTTGTAAAAGCTTATGATATCAGACGATGTTAATAATATTCGTTTTGCCATTTTTAGTGTCTAAATGGTTAATGATATTATTGTATTAAAATGAATATGGAATTTTTTACAATTAACATAATCAATTAAAAACATTATAATCGTATATATATTTATACGACTATAATGTTTTTATATACACATATATATATAAGATTTTTATGTTAAAATAAATAAATCGCCCTTCATTGCTATAATTAATGTCAAGTCAGTATCTGAAATTAGGATGAAATGTCGAAGAAAAAAAAGAGGAAAAGGTATAAGGTAGCTTTCTTTCTTTGTTGGGTCAAAAGTGTAAGGTAGCTTTCTTGTGTTGTGATTCTCATATCATTCTTAAAGTTGAGTGACTATATATAGGCCTTGGCGGATTTGGCTCGGTCGGTCAATTCAGATTTTCGGATTTTTGTACTATGTTCATAAATTTGATTTGGATTTCATTTATTTCTAGGACGGGTTTGGTTCGGTTTAAATCGGATTATAACTACTTCTTCCAACTGCAAAGCACTTACGTAACTAGGAACAGCCGAAACACGATCATAGTATAATTGGGCTCTCTCGGTGGCTGCTCAATCGATTCAGAAGCGATCCTTACTTTTGTGGTTGTCAGTGGGTTCACCAATACCATCATCTAAGACCTTCTCCATGAGAAGAGTCATCTCTCCTGCTATAAAGCAGATGAAGTTGTCAAAATCTCTAACCGTTTTGTTATCTTGTGGAGCGGTCCGTACGGGACCTAAAGATGCAACGGATTTCGTTTCGACGATATTCCGAGGTGTGGATTGTCTATCAACGTCACGATTTAATGTGACTAAGGTTCAACTTTCCGGCTTTGCCGTGAACTTTACGGGTTTTACTCAGAATTTGCTGTCAATTTATCCTAGAGATTTCTCTACTCCTATCGTTTATGTTGTATTGTCTCTTTGTACTGTTGGTAGAACAAGGGTTATTCCTTCTTCAAAGCGTAGTCCGAATGTTTAAGTTTTAATGAAAGTGGTGTTTAAAAAAAAAAACCTTCGACTAATAACAGTGCCTTATTTTTTTGAGATAACACGGTGTGGTGTGCTTCGACACGTATATGTGATATGTTGAAGGCTCTCAGACCATGATTAATCCGGAGTTCTTAGAATGGGGTTCTTAGCGGAAGTTAAGAAACTGTTTCTTAATTTTTAACTAAAAAAGCTAAGAACCGGTTCTTAAAGTCCTTATTTAAGAACCGGTTCTTAGTTTTTTTAGTTAAAAGTTAAGAAACTGTTTCTTAACTTCCGGTAAGAATCTCATCCTAAGAACCCCGAGTTAATGATGCTCTCAGGTTACTTATTTTTCCACTAGTCACACTTGGGAGTTATTTAGAGAACATGGTGATAGAGTTGATTGGGATTTGATTGTTTGGTTTAGTGGTCACGTTCCTAGACACGCTTTCCATGTGGATGACTAATGGATAGACTGTATACACGATGTAGTATTGCATCATGGGATCCCGGTAATAAGTCGTGTTTCCTTTGTGGTGAGTTCGAAGAGAGTAGGGATCATCTTTTTCTCAGATGTGGTTTCAGTGAGCATGTTTGGAAGCTCGTTATTCATCGCCTTGGATACAGCCCACGGTTGTTCTACACTTGGACCTCTCTTGGTTGGATCTTAAAGATAACATCTGCTACATCATGCTACGTCGCTTGGTTGCTCAGGCAGTCATTTACAGCATCTAGTCAGAGAGGAATAACAGGTTACATAATGTGATGTCTTCAGTTCCTCATCGTATCTTTAAAGACATAGACATGCTGATTCGAAATATCATTCTGGCTAGGAAGGGCAAAAGAAGTTCAGGAAACTAATGCAAGCTTGGCTTAGATTTTCTTAGCATATTTGTGTTGGCCATTTTCATCCCAACTAGTAGGCCTTTTGTTGTTTTTTCATCTTTTTGGCATCAATCGGCTTAACCGCATAAACACTTTGTAGTTTGTACAAATCCGCTTTCATTTTTTAATGATAATTCACATATTTATCAAAAAAAAAAAAATGATTGATCTGATTAATGATTAACATTTAAGCGATTTGATAAGATTATAGCTGTTAGCAATGGACAGATAAAATTAATGGTCAACAAAAGTTACAACAGTAGAATAAGTGGTCAAGATAGCAGTAGAATAAATTAAAATATTTGTAGTTTTTGTTTATTTGTTTTTTGGAACCTTTTTTCTATTGATTGTAGTTTTTATTTGTTTCTTTCAATTATCAATGGACAGATAAAATTAGTGCAACTGTTGCATAAATGTAATTTTTCAACAAGAGTTGTTAGGTTAAGCATATTTTTGCTTCACAGAAAAGCATCGTAACGGCAACACCAACGACTTTAAGAATAACTTTGCTTTCACATATATTTATTTCGTAAATCTATCATTCAACACCAACGACTAATTGGTCCAGTGACTAAAATCTTAAGTTACAAGATTTGAAATCATTTATTCAAATCATGCATGTTGAGATAGATTTATTTTCTAATTGAGAATTATACTATATGGTCGAGACCACTAGACCTAATGAATATTTGTTATTCATTTTATTGTATGACTTTAAGCGGAGTCAAGTAGTATTCCCATAGTTGAATTTGTGTAACAAACTAAAAAAAATATCTGGTTTTTTTTTTCTCAACTCCAAACTTTAAGTCTAATTTTAATCCATGATTTTTTGTAGTCCTTGATCTTAAAAACAGTTATAGATATTTGATAATAGTCAATGTGATGTTGATGAACACAAGATATTATTGAAGATAAGAGAAGGGTGTTGTAATCAATCACCAAAGATATGAAATGAGTGGTTTGGTTCTGAAGTCGTAACATTTCTTCTCCTATCGCTTTTGAATTTAGTTTTTAACTATCTTTTGTAGAAGAAACTACAGTTTTGAAAATAAAACTCACTCTCTCCTTAATCTCTCCAACTTCTCTCTAAACGTTCTTCAAAACTTCATCTCCGTTTACCGGCTCCGGCTGCTTCCTCAGAGCCGGAGTCTGTTGACTTAACTTAAGCTTGAAGTTATCTTATTATTATCCTAATGAGTTTAGGATTTGAATATCCTGATTTGTAGTTATCTAGTTAAGCTTATCCTAATGAGTTTAGGAAACTATGACTTAATATATAAGAAGCTACCATGATGTGGTAGAGCTTATCGTGTGTTGAGAGCTTTTAGTTTTTGAGGTCTTTCTAAAAGCAATAAAAGAGTTCTTGAGTTTGAGATTGATCGTTGAGTTACGGTTACTACTTGATTTCTATATTTGGTATCAGAGCCTAAACTATTAAAATCAAGAAGACGTTGAGAAGAGAAGACAAGCATGACGGATCTATGTATAGCTACATACAAATCAAAGGAGAATGGTTCCCCCAGGATCAAGTGTCCGATGCTCACCACCACCAATTACACAGTTTGGAGCATGCGGATGAACGTGTTGCTCAAAGTTCATAAGGTGTGGGAATCAATTGATCCAGGAAGCGACGACAGAGACAAAAGCGATATGGCTCGAGCGTTCTTATTTCAATCAATTCCTGAGAGTTTAGTTCTTCAAGTTGGTACTCTAGATACCGCAAAAGAAGTTTGGGATGCGATCAAGACCAGGCATGTAGGGGCAGACAGGGTCCGAGAGGCAAGGTTACAAACACTTTTGGATGAGTTCAATAGATTGAAGATGAAGGATACGGAAACCATTGATGAGTTCTCTGGAAAAATTGCTGAGATTTCTTCAAAATTAACGGCTTTGTGAGAGGTTCTCGAAGAACCGAAACTAGTAAAAAAGTTTCTCAGTAGCTTGCCGAAGAAGAAATACATTCATATCGTAGCTGCGCTTGAACAAGTCCTTAACCTAAACACAACAGGCTTTGAGGATATTGTGGGAAGGTTAAAGGCTTATGAAGAGAGAGTTCAAGATGAAGATCAGCAAGAGGATCAAGGGAAACTCTTGTACACTAATACCGACTCTCAAGGGCAACAAGAAGGCTACGGTAGAGGACGAGGTCATGGCGGTCGTTATAACAATAGAGGACGTGGAAGAGGACGTTATAATGGTGGTAGATCTAACTGGAGACAAGGAGGTGATTGGACTCAAGGGAGAGATGCGTCTAAAGTGGTCTGCTACCGCTGTGATAAAACAGGACACTATGTATACGATTGTCCTGATCGCTTGCTTAAACTACAAGAAACACATGAGACAGAGAATGATAGCACACATGAAGCTGAGGAGCTAATGGTACATGAGTTAATTTACCTCAATGAAGAAAAGGTAGTGCCAAGCAAGTTCGAGACTCAATCTAGCGCTGACAATATTTGGTACTTAGATAATGGAGCCAGCAACCATATGACAGGGAACCGAGACTATTTCAAAATCATAGATGAGTCTGTTACAGGAAAAGTTCGTTTTGGGGACGACTCAAGGATAGATATCAAAGGGAAAGGATCGATTCTTTTCGTTACTAGCGATGGGAAACGGAAGTCGTTGGCTGATGTGTACTATATACCTGAGTTAAAAAGCAACATAATCTCTCTTGGTCAGGCAACAGAATCTGGCTGTGATGTCATAATGAGAAACAAGTATCTAACACTTCGTGATCGACAAGGTAACCTGTTAGTGAAATCATTGAGGTCTAAAAATAGACTTTACAAAGTCGTGATGGAGGTGGAAGGAGCAAAGTGTCTCCAGCTTGAGAAGATTAGCGACTCCACACTATGGCACACTAGACTTGGACATGTTGGTATGGATTCTATGAAAGCAATGGTAAGCAAGGAGATCGTTACAGGAATTCCAAAGATGAGTATAGAGAAAGAAACTTGTGCGTCATGTCAGCTGGGAAAACAAACAAGAGGCTCGTTTCCTAAAGCTACAACCTATCGTGCTCAACATGTTCTTGAACTTATCCACGGTGATCTCTGTGGACCTATCTCACCATCAACAGCTGGAGGAAGCAGATACATACTTGTTTTGATTGATGATCATTCAAGATACATGTGGTCGATTTTGATAAAAGAGAAGAGTGAAGCTTTTGAACGTTTCAAAGTGTTTAAGAGTTTGGTTGAGCAGGAAACTAAAGTCACCATCGGAACATTACGTACAGATAGAGGAGGAGAGTTTATGTCTCGAGAGTTTCGGAGTTTTTGTGATAATCATGGGATCAAAAGGCACATGACTGTGCCATACTCTCCACAGCAGAATGGAGTAGTTGAGAGACGAAACAGGACACTTATGGAGATGACGAGGAGTATAATGAAACACATGAACATGCCACACTACTTATGGGGAGAAGCCGTGAGACATTCAACCTATCTGATTAATAGGTTAGCTACAAGGACACTGAAGGATCAGTCACCTTATGAATGTTTTAAAGGAAAGAAACCGAATGTAAGACACATTCGAGTCTTTGGATGTACCTATTATGCTAAGCGTGATACTCATCTTCTGAAGAAACTTGATGATAGATCCAGAGAGTTGGTGCATCTAGGAGTTGAACCGGGTTCAAAGGCCTATAGATTGTATGATCCAAGAAGCCATAAAGTAGTGGTTAGCCGAGATGTTGTTTTTGATGAAAACAAAGCGTGGAGTTGGAACAAAGTTAGGAAGAACTCGACTGAAGTCACCCTTGAGCTTGAGTTTCCAGCTCTAAATGTCGAAGAAGAAGATAAATCCGAGACTGAAGAGTCTACATGTGACAAGGAGGAAGAAGAAAGTGACGGAGGAGATGATAGCGAAGCAGAAAATTCCGAGACTCCAATACTAAGGAGATCAACGAGAACGAGTACAAGGCCAGGATATTTAGATGATTATGTTCTCAAGATAGAGGTACTCGAGACAGAGAGGATTCTGTTACTCATCAATGAAGAGCCTTGGGACTGGAACGAGGCTAGAGTAGAGAAGGTTTGGAGAGAAGCATGTGAAGATGAGATCACATCCATAAAGAAGAACAAGATGTGGACACTGGTTGATCTTCCGTCAGGATGTAAAGCTATTGGTTTGAAGTGGGTTTTTAAACTAAAACGCAATGCAGATGGGAGTATAAGCAAGCACAAAGCAAGACTGGTAGCTAAAGGCTACGTGTAGCGTCAGGGTATTGATTACGAGGAAGTATTTGCTCCTGTTGCGAGACTAGAGACTGTTCGAGTTATCATTGCTTTGGCAGCATCAAATGGATGGGAAGTTCATCATCTGGATGTCAAAACCGCATTTTTACATGGAGATTTAGTTGAAGAAGTTTATGTATCTCAACCTGATGGTTTCAGAATAAAGGGAAGTGAGGAGAAAGTTTACAAGTTACATAAAGCTCTTTATGGACTAAAGTAAGCTCCAAGAGCTTGGAACATCAAGTTGAAATCAATTCTAAAGGAGTTAAACTTCAGTAAATGTTCAAAGGAGCCTTCTCTGTTCAAGAAGAGAATGAATAGGCATCATCTGCTAGTTGCCGTGTATGTAGATGATCTTTTGGTAACAGGATCAAGCATAGAAGTCATAAGAGAGTTTAAGGCTGAGATGGCGGCAAAATTTGAGATGACAGACCTTGGTAAGCTTACCTACTACCTAGGAATCGAGGTGATTCAGTCTGAGTATGGAATTGTGTTGAAACAAGAACGATATGCAACCAAGATCTTAGAGGAAGCAGGGATGAATGAATGTAATGCAGTACAAGCTCCCATGGATTCCGGTGTAAAGTTTTCAAAGGCAGAGGAGGAAGAGGACGTTAATGAAATAGAGTTTAGAAAGAGTATCGGGTGTCTCAGGTATTTGATTCATACACGCCCTGATCTCGCTTACAGTGTAGGCATCTTGAGTAGATATATGCATAGTCCTAAGGTATCACACGCAGTGGCTCTGAAGCAAGTCCTTAGGTATATCCGAGGTAGTTATTCTCTTGGTTTGTTTTACAAGAGAGAGCATGAGAAAGGACTTGTGGGATACAGTGATAGCAGCTACAATGTAGATCCTAACGACGGAAGAAGCACAACTGGTTATATTTTCTACTTCAATGAATGTCCGGTCTCATGGTGTTCTATGAAACAAGAAATTGTAGCTCTTTCGTCGTGTGAGGCTGAGTTCATGGCAGCGACAAAAATGGCTAAGCAAGCCATATGGCTTCAAGAGCTTCTAGGCGAGATTGTGGATGAGCCTAGCAAAGCAATGATACTGATCGACAACAAGTCTGCTATTGCCTTGACTAAAAATCCAGTATTTCATGGTAGGAGCAAGCATATTCACAAACGGTTTCATTTCATTAGAGAATGTGTAGAAGATGGACTGGTGACCGTGAAACATGTAGCTGGTAAAGAGCAAAAAGCTGATATCTTGACTAAGGCACTTGGGAGATGTAAGTTCAAGGAGATGAGAGACTTCATTGGTGTTCAAGAAGTGAAGGAAGAAGACATCAAGCTTAAGGGGGAGAATGTTGACTTAACTTAAGCTTGAAGTTATCTTATTATTATCCTAATGAGTTTAGGATTTGAATATCCTGATTTGTAGTTATCTAGTTAAGCTTATCCTAATGAGTTTAGGAAACTGTGACTTAATATATATAAGAAACTACCATGATGTGGTAGAGCTTATCGTGTGTTAAGAGCTTTTAGTTTTTGAGGTCTTTCTAAAAGCAATAAAAGAGTTCTTGAGTTTGAGATTGATCGTTGAGTTACGGTTACTACTTGATTTCTATAGAGTCAGATTTCGTTTTAAGTTTTATGTTTCGTTTCGCCTTTGGTTTTCATTGGATGGTTTGCATGTTGATTTTGATGGTGATAAGCTTAACCTTCAGATCTGTCCTTGATATGTTTTGTGTTAGCTTGCTTTGAAGTTCTGGATCTGCAAGAATTACGGTGGAGGTTTGTCTTCAAGTTGCATGCGTCTCATCTCCTTTGCTGATGTCTTTGACTGCTCTCCATTTTGATCCTTCATCCGATTGCTTCTCAATCTGATGTTTGAATGGTTTTGTGGCGATTCGCTCCCTGTCTACAATTCAGAGGTCCGATCGAGTCCTCGTCTCTCACTTGCTTCATCAAAGGTATCTCCTTGTCACTCCTTTATCGAGTCTGACACTGCCGTCTCCAGAAAAAAAAAGAACGATGGATTATGTTCTCCGGTTGAAGCTTAGGTTCTTTGGCTAACTTGTTATGCTTATTCACTATGGAAGGTCTCATGTTCTTTTTCAAAGATACGCTTGGAGTGTGGTGTTTATTAATTTGGAGCTTTCTTCCTCTTAGTTTTAGCTTCCTTTTATCCTTGCTTTAGCTTTAAACTTTTTAATCACCATGTAAGTTTTATCTAGTTTGTGTTAATCTGTTTCCCTTGGTGAGGGCTTTGTTTCCGGAGAACCTGTTTCTGCCGGCCTAAATTCCGAGAAAATTTTTTATTTTCGCCGGCTTTGATGTTGATCATTGTACTTGCTATATAACACTCTGTTTGATATACTCCCTCCGTTTCATAATATAAATAGTTTTGGCTAAAAGCGCGAAGATTAAAAAAATTATTATGTTTTTAAAAAGTATTTTATAATAAATAGATTAGATATAATTTAACTAATAAAAAATAAGTCTATTTAATTTGATTGGTTACACTGTATTCAATAAATGTAAAAGTTACCTAAAAATACGAAAATTACTTACATTTTGAAACCAAAAAAAAATTTCCTAAAACTACTTACAAAATATGAAACGGAGAGAGTAATCTTTAGTGTTAAAAAAGAGAGAAGAAACTACAGTATGTGTGTGGGAGAAAAAGACCAAGCTACAATGTGTCTTTAATCACGCCAGCTTATCAACATTTATTATTTTCGTGCAATCATTACGGAAACTTTACTTTTCCTTGCCTCGGAACACAGTGGTTTTCAATTTCTATATAATTAATAAAAAGCGTGGATGAGAGAAGGCAACGTGCTATGAAAAATATGGCCTATTCAGGTTTCGAACCTGTGATTTTCGCGTTATTAGCACGACGCTCTAACCAACTGAGCTAATAGATCTTCAAATATGTTGTTAATTATTACTTATACAAACTATAATTCACATCTAGTGGTCAGCTTACTAGACTTTTACCTACAGTTTGGGGTTTGGATCAGAACTCCGAAGCTTCCAAAGCCACTTAACCCAGATAAATAATATATGTATGTATCAACAAACAACTTTTTTTTCTTTTTCGCAACACTGAGAAATTTAAATAATGGTACCTTTCCTACATTTCGAGTTCTAAGGATATATATTCGTTAGCTATATATAAATATGAACAAAAGATTGAGGATGTTGGTTTTTATCTTTTTTATATATTGATATTTGTTTTTATATATTTTACATATGTCACCATATAATTTGAATATTGGTTATCTAAATACTTTTAGGTTTCTACTCATAGTAATTGAACCCGAATCAAAATGAGTACTATAGTTACTTTTGGCTATTTTGAGGTTTTTTTTAGTTTGGATACAAAATACCCTAACCGTAATATGGCTAATTTTAGTTATTTAGATATTTTTGGGTTCATATACATCAAAACCGAACACATCCTAACATAGAAAGACCCGACTCGAAATCCACTCGAAAATTTATAATACCCGAACAAAGTCTAATTTCAAAACCCGATCCTCGAAAGAAACGATTACCCAAATGGGTACCCGAATACTCATACATAACTAATAATGTAAACAAATAAAAAATATATTTGTTAACCGTTTTAATTCTTTTCACAAATGTATCAATTTCAATCAAACACGCCGGGTTATTATGTTAACATGTAAAATAAATGTCAAATTATTGTAGTAAAGACAATTAATGAAATAGTTAATAAAAGTGAAAATGAATGTAAAAGATGTAATAAAACATTTAAAATAGGTAAGTTATGTTTGATACTTTGTAATAATTAAATACCATCAAATTAATTAGAAAAAATAAATGAAGTGGTTAGAATTAGTTAAAAAAGAATGAAAATTTGTAAAAAACTAATTTAAAATAGGCAAGTATTTTTATGATGGGAGCAATTAATGTCGAAAAGTATATTCAACTGAAGTGATGATGGGAGCGATGAATCTTCGACGAAGTCTATCACCTTTACATGTTTGAGTGTGAAGCTCTGATTTGAGCAGTGTAATGCATGAAGACCCTCCAATTCCCTGATGTAGTATTCGCTACGGATTGTTCTCAACTGGTGAAAATGTTGTCGTCACCTAAAGAATGACCAGCTCTTTCTACGCATGGAAGAATATCGACGCAGTATGACTTTTTCCTAACTTTCGGATCAAACATATTCTAATAGCTCAAAACCTCATGGCGGACAAGCTTGCACGTGGTGTGAGGAGTTCTCTTTCAGCTATGCTTTATGTCGATTTTATTCCTTCTGTTTGGCTTTCCAAACCGATAGGTCCAATTACTTAGTTTAGTTGATGTCGTAAAAAAAGGCAAATATCATGGTAGTGAAATACTTTACGAACACTTCCAGTTTACCTCTCATTCAATGCATGCATTAAGTATGATTTAACTTTTAAATATATATAGATTACCACTGTAAAATCCTATAAAGGAAAAAAATATTATTTTGCACTATTGAGAACTTAGTAGGAATATAGAAATTCCCAAATTAAATCCCCAAATGAAATTCTCTAATTGAATAACAAAATCATCAAATATAACAGAATAACAGAAGAACACATAAATTAAAGCTTAGGTTTATAAGAAAAAGGGAAGATTCAAGATGAAGAATAGAATAGAGAGGACCAGACTTAGATTCTTGTTTGTCCTCATACAATGTCAAGTATCAAGAACATGGCGAAAGGTTTGAAAGTGTGGCAACTCTCCTATTCCCAGCAACCATACTTTAACCACGAATCTTTGAACCATATAAACAGTAAAACTAGGATAACACACTCTTACCAAAACCCCACTGACTGTTGTTCAAGATCGGCTTCATACTCCACATCTCAAACCTGTAAAAGCTACACTTTCCAGACAAAGCTCCTTACATTCAATTAAGAGTAGCGTGAGCTTCTCATCACATGCACTATTCAGGGTAGACAGTCTAGGTGTGGAACATGCTATTTAATGGTGGAGTTAAAAGTGTTTAAGGGCTACCATTTTTTTTTGTAGAAGATGCAGAATATCGCGCAAAACTGCAAGAGAGCATAGATCCATTGATGTCCACAGCCTCTACTCGTTTTTGCTTACTCTGGAACGACTGCTCCGTTTTGGATCAGCCATCTGGATGCTCATATCATCTGGCTGCTCTCCAATCTTTCAACTTGGTACCCACTCTTTTGCTTGACCTTCCCAGTGGCCCATGTTTCTTTGATTTCTTCCCCTTCCCCATCACCTTCCCAGCTTTCTCACATCTCAGCTCTGTTGCATTACAGTGCTCAATCCTAGGATTCATCGCATTCTTTCCAGGAAGCATACTTTGCTGCCTCTTAATACTCTCAGCTGTTTGGGCAAGCTGAACATCAATTATCTTTATGTGGTTGCTCACAGTATCATACTTTGTATTCAGCTCGGTGAACATGTTGTCCATCCTGGTGTTGATGTCTGTAGAAACATGATTCAATGCCTTACCCTGAATTTACATACCATGCAACAGCTGTTGCATCATAATACCCAGACCCTTCAGCTCATCTGGTTGACTGTTCCCGGTAGCTGGAACAGCTTACCGATTGTTCTGGTTTTGAATCTTCCCGGTCGTAGCTTACTCCATGCTGAAGACGTGCCCTTGGTTGTTTTTTCAGTAGCTGATCAACCTTGGCAGTCAGCTCATCTATCTTCTGGATGTCGGAACTGTTCCCTTTCTTGGAGCAATCACTCTCCTCTTTCTTATTAGCTGAGCTAGTAGCCATGTTCTCAATCAGCTTAAACGCTTCATCAGTGGTCTGAGTCATGAAGTCTCCATTGCTCGAATAGTTTAGAGCACCTTGGTATTTCCAGTCCACTCCATCATAGAAAATTTCCAAGAGGTAGTCATCATCAAATCCATGGTGAGGACATTCTCTGCGATAGTCATTGAGGCGCTCCCATGCGTCGCAGAAAGGCTAATCAGTGAGCTGTCTAAAGGAGGTGATATTGTTCCTCAGTGCAGCTGTTCTCACCTTAGAGTAGAAATGACTGAGGAACGTTGATCGAACCTGTTCCCATGAAGTGAGAGAGCCGGTAGGGAGAGAGTTCAACCACCGTGCAGCTTTTCCATCAAGAGAGAATGGGAATAACATGCACCTGATGTAGTCTGGTGGAACACCATTCACGCGAGTAAAACTGCAGATTTTTTCGAAGCTCTCAATATGCTCCATTGGAATTTCTGTAGAGAGACCAGAGAGCACCTTTCTCTGTACTAGACCGATCAAAGAAGGCTTGATCTCGAAGTCCTGTCTAAGGCAGGGTGGAAGAACTATGGCAGAACGAGTAGTAGGGATGTTGCAAGGAAGGTTTCTCTGCTCGATTGGAGCAGCATGCTCCAGCTGTTCCTGCTAATGTTGGGTAGCTTGTTCCTGCGTTTGAATGGTCTGCTGCAACTGTTGCATCTGCTGCTGCATGAATTGCATTGCTGCAGCGAGATCATCCTGATTGGCGTGATCACCCAAAGTGGTGTCGGTTTGCCTTGGTTGTTGACGATTTGTTCTTTCTAACCTTGCTAGCTCCTGGTTGCTAAATGTAAGTAACTCTCCTTGTGCGTTTCTCCGAGTATGTCTACTGGTCATGCACCTGGAAAATTAGTTGTAACAAAAAGGATAGAGCAAGTTAGAGTTCTTAGACTAAATAAATAACCAAAAAAATAAAGGTAAAAAGATGGTCCCCGGCAACGGCGCCAAATTGATGTTACGTGTATACGCAAACCAATTAACATAATGTGCACACTACCACAATCAAATGGTATGTCGATGTAGCGCTTTAGGATCGAATCCACAGAGACCAACGATTACACTTTATTTCTATAGGATCAATATCAAGCTGAAACATATGGGGGTTAAGATTTGAGGGTTTTATGAGAAGCAAGTAACAAGATTAATTAAAGTATTCAGATGATTAAAATGCTAGCCTAGGGTGGTTTGATCGGGTGTTAAGCAAATGTGAGCCAAACAATTATTCAAGTTCAATTAAGAGCGAGTTTAGAACTCGGATCACTCAGATAGAACAGTCCACTGTCGTGGTACTACTCCCTATGCTGATCGATCTTGATACCTAAACTCTCGTTTGGATCAAGACGCGACATCAAGCAATAGAGATCAAGTCCGATATCTTCACAAACCACCCTAATATCTACTTTCGCTGATTATGGATGCAATGCTCATTCATAACAGATCTAGCAACCTATTATACGGTTAATGAACAGGTTAAACCTAGGATCTAACATTAAGCGGCCAGTTTAATGCAAGCAATAAGAACAGTAATGAATAAAGACAATCGATTTATAATTTATTCATGTTTAGCTCAAAGATCTAACACCCTAACACCCTAGACTAAGCAAGTTGACTACTCAACCATGAACAGAGAAAACACAGAGACAATAGATGAAGAAAACATGTTGAATCAATAATGAAATAAAATAGGGTTCAGGATTCTTCTCAAGAGTGTAGAGATCCTTCTCCCTTTACAAAATAGCAAAATCACAATATGAAAAGCTCTAGAGTTGTTTCTCTCTGAAAAAGAAGCGTACTATGTCTAAAAGAATAAGAAAAGATATATTTGCAGGTCTCTGACGGCCAATGAGGAAAAGGGGAAGCCCTAGGTAAAATCCCAAAATATTTAGAACTTCCTTAAAAATCTCTGCCGCTGGAGCAGACACTCGGGTGTTCCACGCGATCGGGAACAACCATCAAGACTGTTCTGCGTGAAAATCACCAAATTGCACTCTTTTCTGCCTCTTTTGTTCCAGCTGGTCAATCTTCCATCCAATGCAACTACATACATGTAATGACTCGAAAAGTATTAGGAAAACTCGATAAAGACTTGAAAATCAATTAAAAAGCATATATACAAGATGTCTAAAACACCATATATATTGATTTTGATCACAACAAGCCCATTCTAGTAATGAAATTCGTATTCTTAGCAAAACAAATATTGATTTTGATCTGATATGGGTTTTTTCAACATCAAAATTTATATTCAGTATAAATAGTTAAATATAATGACCATTTTATTAAAAAGAGTTATATTGAATAAAAAAAGTTACTTGAGAAATTTTTCACTCTCAAAGATTATCTCGGCATTTGATTCTTATATATTTCTGCTATCTGTTATTATATATTGGATTTTTAACGTTAAAACCTCTTAATTAAGTTTGTTTTGGGTAAAAACCCTCAAACTAAGTATTTAATCACTACAGAAAATAAGGGTAGTAATAGCGGACGGAAAACAGTATGAGGCATATATAATAGCGCTTCCTTAGCCGCTCTGACAGCGCCCGTTATAATAAGTCCGACAGTTTTAATAGCGGTTTTTGTTTATACTATAGTTAACCATACAACGATAGCAAATGTTTCGTGTCATTAATTTTATTTTTAATTATCTGAAAATTTATTAAAAATAATTATTAAAAAAACAATTAAAAAAATTACACCTAATCATAATTCATAATTAAATAATTCAAATGAAATAGGAAATTAATTCATAATTAAAAATTAAATTTTATTTATTAATTAAAATCAGTATACAAGTAATTAAAAAACAAATTAAACCAAAAAAAATTAAAACATTAAACCAAAACATAATTAACCTAAACCTAATCTAAGCCTCTGCCTGTCGACAAAAAAAAAAAATCTAAGCCTCTGCCTACAACCCTAATTCCTCCGCCTCTAGCCTCCAGCCTCCAGCCTCAAGCCTCGAGAGCATCCGCCTCCAGCCTCCAGAGTGCTGCGTCGCATCACCACAGAAAAAACAGAGCAAGAGTTATGTTATGTTCTTGAATCACCAGCCCTTTGTCTTCTCGTCTCGAGCCATGCTTCTTCTGATATGAAGTCGGTGGCGAGACCACCACCACCAAGCTTCTTCAGCCTCCTCCACTTTATTTATCTGAGAAAAACGCAAAACCAGAATCAGAACACTAGGATAGAGAGAGAGACAGAGAGATAGAGAGAGAGAGGTTACCGGTACAAGATAAGAACTTTGTCCCAAATAAATAAAACACACCCGCAGAGCTGTAGTTGTAACGACGATGAACTGTGGTGGAGACGAAGACGGGGTTTGGTGGTGACAAGGCTTAGTGGTGATGAAGATAGAGATTAGAGAGACAAGATCTGTGAGATTAGGAACTGTGGTTGTAAGAACGAACTGTGGTGGAGACGAAAACGAGGTTTGAATCTCGTTGTTCTTTGTTTCAGAGAGAGAGAGAGATAGAGAAAGAAGAAAGTGAATAAGCGTGAGAGAGAGGGGGAGAGAAACAAACACAAAAAATTTAATCTGAACCTTTCAAAATATCTAATCTATGGTTAAGATTATCAATCCAAGCACAACTTTTTTTAAACCAATAGAAAAAAATAGTGATGATAAATACAAGAGTGATTTTGGACTTTTGATACAAATTAATCAATTGTCAAAAAAACAATACAAATTGTCTTCTTATTTATTTATAACTATTATAAAAATTATTTAAGTTTTAAATAATTTGGTATAATAATTTAAATTTTGAAATCTACATTTTTTATTTGAAATTTTAATTTATTTACAGAAATATAATTCATTTAAAAATTAAAATTTAATGTTTTAAGATATATGTTAAAATGATATATGTGGTTTAGGGGTTAGGGTTAAGATTTAGGATTAAGTATATGATTTGAGTTTTAGAATATACTTGGAGTTAAAATTTAAATTTTCTATTATAAGTTTGTAAATATTGGATTTATGATTTTCTATGTAGAGATTAAGGTTGGGGGTTAAGGTATTAAATATAGAGTGTAGATTTTAAGATTTAGTGTTTGAAGTTTAGGATATAAATTTAAGATTAGATTTTTTAAATGAATAAATTTTGGACCTTTGAAATTGTGTTAGAGTTTTAATGAAGATTAGAGTTTCAAATTTATTAGTTAGAGTTTATGATATATGATTAATTTAGGGTATGGTATATATATGTATGTCTATAGTTTAGGTTTCGGGGTTTAGATTTAATTTTTGAAATAGTTTTTTAAGAGTGAATTGTGAAAAAAAAAATTGAGTTTAGATTTTAAAGTTTGAAGTACGATATAAGGTTTGGGGTTTAGGATATTAAATACACCAAATTTCATATAGTAATATCAACTAAATATATAAACCCCCAAAACTATTTTATATATATAGTATAACAAAACTTTAATTATCATTTTTATCCTTTAGTTTTACATTTATATATCTTGAGGTTAAAAATATTAGGGTTGTTGTTTAGGGCCTGTTTAGGGTTCGGATCTTGAGGTAAAATATTATTTTTGTTTTTTTCGATTTTGTATATTTATATCGAACTTTATTTTTATATAAAGTTTAAAAGTTTAAAAGTTTAAAATTTAGATTTTAGGATTATATTTAGGATTTAGGGGTTAGAGTATATTTAGGGATTAGGGGTTAAAAATAAGTGTAGCAAGTCTTTTTTTTTTTTAACTCTGAAATGTTTAGAAACTGAAACAAAAGGACAAGGTCTCTTAAACAGAAACACCTACCTATCCCAAGCAAACAAAAGAACAGAAAGCAAGGTCTAAAACACAAGCTTCATAAAAAGACAAAGACCACTCCCGTAAGAATCACCAGAAGAAAAACCCTTCCTTTTAAGACACCATCCTTGTACCTTCATCCGCAAGTAACCTCTTTAGCCAAGAGGGACTTCCTTGGGCGACATAAGATTGAAAGCGCTTTTCCTTTGTCACACTCCGAGCAATCAAAAAAGCACCCATATTAGCATCTCTCTTAACCAGACTAACCTCCCACCCTGAGACCTTACTCATCATCTCTCTTAACTCCTCTCCATAAGCCCTGAAAGCTGGCCAGGCCTTTTGTCTATTTAAAGATCCCACCAATTCGGATGCTTCTATCTCAAAAGTCACATTCTTCACTCTATGAGATATCATACTCTCTGCTGCCCACAGAAGCCCCAAGCGTTGTGCCTCCAACAAAGATGCAGCTCCATTGAAAGCTCTTCTACTATGAAACAAAACTTCTCCCTCGCTATTTCTCAAAATCCAACCAGCTCCCACCAGGCCAGAGTCTTTTGTCCAAGAAATACCAATATTACATTTGACTCTCTCTCTCTCTCTCTTTGCGGTGCCTTCCATACCTTCCCCACATTACAAATCCGGCTCCTACCTTCTTCATCCTTTTTTGATGCCTCCAGCATTTCAACCCAACGTCTAGAATCCTCAACACACTTCGCTACCGTAGTCTCTGCATCAAAAACCCTTCCTTCAAAAGCAAAGGCGTTTCTGTTTTTCCACAACATCCACAAAATCCACGGAAAAACACCACTAACAGCTTTTGGGATTCTCAGATCTTTATCACAAGCCAAAAGATAGCTAAAATTTTCGAACAAAGACCGATGCTCAAAACCTCTAGGAGGAAAGGGAAACCCGGATGTTGCCCAAACCAAACGAGCCACAGGACATGTGAAGAACACATGGTTGATAGATTCACCTTCTTCTCCACACCTAAGACATCGAGAATCCACCTTCATTCCTCTAGCTAACAACTCCTCTGAAACGGTTAAAGCATTGGAAAGGGCTTTCCACATAAAGATTTTAATCTTTGGTGCCGTATTTACCTCCCACACTTTACAACGCAAATCATTGAGAGATGGTTTGCACTGAGCATTAACCCTCGTATCAGACTGATCCAAAAGACAGGCCAACCAGTAACCTGACTTTACAGAATAAATAGAATTGATAAAAAAATATCCCTAAATATATAAATAGAATTGATAAAAAGATTATAATATATATTGCAATAAAATATGATATTTATTGTTTTAGAGATTACAATATCTTTTGGTTCCAATTATATTTCCCTCCATGAGATTTGGCTCCAATAATATTGGAGTTTTAGCTCCAATTTATGTTTGGCCTGAATTTATTATCAATGTACAAAACACCCCACAAAACACTAACAAGTCTCAACATTTAGAAAAAAAAAATCAAAACTCTCTCCCTCTCGAATCAAAGCATAAGAAGAATGAAGTGAAGCATGTCTTTGTGGTCTTCCTCTAATGGAAAGTTGCTTCGAGACTAACGCACTGCCAATAAAACAGACAAGAAACAGAGTAAAAAACATAAACTATAGCCAAGTAAAGACATAAAATTGTAACATAGAGCATAGAGGTGAACCTCATGATTCTCTGTTTGTTTGCTTCGTGTACATGATTCTCTGTTTATCACCTTAAAAAAACACAACCCAGTATTTAAACATCGAAAACTTTATGAGAAGACAAGCTAAAAAGAATAGAATAGATACCTTCGATCTCCTGTTGGTTAGAGGTCATAACTAAGAAGCTACATGATCCAACAACCCCCTTAGGATCTCTTGTTCTACGGCATCACACCTCTTGCAGAACACAAACTTGTTAGGGTCTCCTGTTCTACGGCAGACCTAAGGAATATGACGACTCTGTGTAAGTTAGTCAAACGTTCCTAGACATTGGCAATGCATAGAAAAAATCAAATGCAACAGAAGGAAACAAACTCAACTGACCTCACAAACACGGCACGAGGGACAACTCCATAAGCTCCAATGAAACAAATCTGCAATTTACAGAAATTATAGACTTCAAAAGCCTTACCAAGCCAGAGAAAGTAGGACACAAAAACGAATCAAATGAAAGTACCTCTATGTTGAGCCCAAGACTTTACACAATTCTTATGGTACTTCTTGCCACAGCTTTTACAAGAAAGCATCCTCCTTGCTCTCTCACTTCCTTGGCTTTCTCCCAAGAAGCACATTCTGCACATTGCATTCACGCCGGACTGAGCCAACTCTTCACCAACCTGACCGTTAGAGGAAAGCTGTCCAAATAAACAAACAAAACCGATTATTTATAGGGCAAATCTCCAAAATAGCACATTTCTAAGTTTATGTCACAAAAATAGTCCACAAAAACAAAAATGCCCAAAATAACATTTTATCTTTTGAAAAATTTAAATTTTTTTTATTTTTTTTATTTTTCAAAATTTGAAATCTTATCCCAAACCCCACTCTAAACCCTAAAACCTAAACTCTAAACTCTAAACCCTAAACCCTAAACCCAACCCCACCCCTAAACTCTAAACCCTAAACCCCACCCCTTAACTCTAAACCCATTAATTTACCATTAGAGTATACGTGTATATTTATCTCTTTTGATAAAACATTAAGTGCTATTTTGGTCATTTTTATTCTTATAGGCTATATTTGTGACAAAAACTTTTTAGTGCTATCCTAGTAATTTTCTCTTATTTATATCATCAACAACAAACACTAGTCAACGCAATCAGTAAATTTGAGAATTTGAGGAAGCCATTGTTCCGATTGAATCTGAGACGACATAAGTAACTCCTTCGTCAACACAGAAGTAAGTCGCTGAGTGCCGAGTGTTCTTCTCCGAGAACTTCATCATAATCTCCACAGATTTCTCCTATGATTCCGCTGCATCAAACCCACAAACTAGGCCTACCACAAACAACAAGAGGATAATCCAAACCCAATTATCAATATCCCAAAGATTGAATCAACAGGGGATTGAAGAAACTTTTTACATTGGTGGATCTGGAGGTTCAGACGGTGGTAGAGAGAGCAGCAGGTGATGGTGGTGCCACTGCTAGACGAAGCGGCGGCGGGGACGTCACTGGTGAGATCTGAGTTGATGGTCGCAAACTCAGTGAAAGAGGATGGAGGCGTGCGTCGTTATCATCACAAGTCTGTACGCCGTCGTTCGAGGCTCGTTCATCACCAGCGCCAAGGAAAAAATGAGTAATTTTTATCAAATCGAAATATTTTGTCAAACCAAATTTTGCTAAGGCTGCTAAAAAAAATAAGTAGTATTTTCACGCAATAACAAATATAGCGTTTAAAATTGACAAACGCTATAAAAAAAATAAGTGTTGGTATATAATAGTAGAATTGTCAAAAAAGCTATAATCTGATGTTATTAATATCCACATTTCCTGTAGTGAACGTAAAAACCTCTAAACTAACTTTATTTAATGAATTAAACTTTATTAGGTCATAATTACCATTACTACCGGTAAATCTTTAGTTTAGGAGGTTCGACATTAAATAAACATAGTCGAGGAGTTTTACCTTTAAAAATCAAAAAACAAAATTCAAAATTTTATAATATTATCTAAAAATTAGTCACTTAAATTTTCAAAATTAGAATTTTAATTTTTTTTTTGTAAATATATGAGTTTGATTTGTTTTTAACATCAACATTATATATGTATAAATTAAAAATGTAAAAACACATAAAATATAATTAAACTTATCTAAATATTTATTATTATATTTTTATTACATTTTATTTTATTTTTTTACATTTTTAATATTTGATTAATTTTATTACAGATAAATCTTTAGATAATTTTCTTGTTTTTACATTTTTTAAAATTGTCTAAAGATTTATTATTACATTTTTATTAGATAAGATATATTTTTATTAAATTTTCTAGGTTTTTACATTTTTAATTTATACATATATAATGTTGATGCTAAAAGCACATAAAAATCATATATTTACAATAAAAAATTAAATATGCTAATTTTGAAAATTTAAGCTACTATTTTTTAGATAATATTATAAATTTTTGATTTTTTTTAATGTTAAAACTCTTCCACTATGTTTACTTAATGTAGAAACCTCTAAAATAAAGATTTACCGGTAGTAGTGGTAATTATGACCTGTTAGGGTTTAATTCATTAAATAAAGTTAGTTTAAGCCTTTAAGGGTTTTTTCGTTAAATACTTAGTTTAGTGGTTTTTACCCAAAACAAACTTAGTTGAGGGCCTTTAACGTTAAAAATCATTTTATATTCGATTGAATATACACAACATGTATATATTTTTCTTTCTTAAACAACATAATATGTTTCAGTATAAGAAACTGATAAAAAGATGTCAAAGGTTAAAATTTTCTTCTACACAAATTTCACCAAAACTTAACATCTATGGTACAAGAATTGTTACATCTGTTTAGCAATAAAGGTTTAACGTTTAATTTTTGTTTTTTTAGAATTGAGAATTTTTAAAAGATACATATACATGTATTATATATAGAATGGTGGGGATAAAGGGTATTGATGTGTACATTAATTGGACATTTGATGTGGCTGGATTGGACCCCCACCTTGCTCTTTGATAGAGACCTAACTAAGACAGCTTTGCTCTTCATTCATTTCTTCTCGAGAATTTGAGTTGCTACCTCATCACCTCCTTTCTTATTGTCATTGTCCGGTCTACATAATTGAATTAACTGAATATAATGTATCACAACAAGCACTTTATACCTTTTTAAACAACAGAGATTGAAAATTCAATATCATCCGTGCGTTAAACAATAGTTTCTGAGAAATTTGTGGTAATAGTAGATAACTCTTGAGTTTAAACCAATTTATTTAGACCTTGAATACACTCACCTACAAAATTCACATGTTTTCAAATTCTTCAATATTAGGAACAAGTTCAATGAAACATTGTTTTTAATTGGTCTCTAATTTTTTAAAAAACTTATGCATATATGTTATATATAGGTTTTAAAGTCTCTAAAATACTTTTTCAAAAAGATTACTGATGAAACTAATTACACTAAATGTTTATAACTTGTTAGATCTCAAAACAGATTTTGATTACTAAAACAGAAATTAACATGGATAGAATTTTTAAAATTATCATCGAAAGATCCTCCTCCAATACAATTTCCTAAAATTCATATAAAATCTTGTGTCACCGTGATTTAAAGCAACTTCACAACAAATATCACTCATCAAGGACAATTCGTGGGATCTGCTTTAAAGCGACTGTTAAGCTTTTCTGGTTCTAACTTTCAAAACCATTTTTAATGTATGACTAGTATTTCGGAGATGAAGATAGATATTACGCCCTTTCAAAGAAAGCTAAATTGTTTTCTAGTATGTGGAATAGAAGATACGGTGTAGTGGAGAAATTGTATACAATGTAGTACACTATGCATAATGAAGTGAAAGAGAGTAGAAATGGATATTAAATGGGAGAAAAGAAGGGTGGAAATGTAACAAAGGCGAAGATAATGTATATTATTGGGACGTTGTCCTCAAGGCCACGAGCTTAGATTCTTTTAGTTTTGCTCAATTTGCTATGTTTCTACTTTTCCTTTTGTTGCTTACTACTTTTGCTCATCATCTCCATATACATTATCATACGTACATGTTCTCTATTCATCAAATGGAGTTCTCTATTTAACTACGATCATTTCAGTGTATATGGTCACAGCATACCTGATTTAATATATCTTGCATGAAGAAAATATATATGAAATCTACAAATTTGATTAAATACTACCAAGGAAAATAATTTAGGGAAAATTGCCAAAACGGAACAAAAAAACAACATAGTTGTCCCTATGGTATAAAACCATCACTAAATTGTCTCTATAGTATAATATTTTTCATAATCCCAAAACTAGCATTTTCTTAATCAAATTAAACATAAATTAAAACCATTTTTAGAAAGTTTAATGGAAAAAGATTAAAAAAATAAGGTAATTCCATAATGTTTTAGGAAAAAAAAAATGTAAAAATATATATATTTTTTAAAAAAGAACACACGACACATATAAAAATATCCCCTAACCCAATTGCATTTGGTTTCTAAAATCCTCCAAAAGTATTCTTTTAAAATCCTCTAAAGTAGAACTTGATTCCAATAACAGTAGCCTACCCCCTTTATCATCAGCCGAAAATACCCATCCCATGCTTGCACTAAATTCCCAAACACCACATATTGTATAGATATGCATTATATAACAAGAGCTTGTGAAAATTACAAGATAAACTATGGAGAAATCATAGATTGATGAAGAAGAAAAGCCAAAATCATTTTTTTTTTGATATTTTGACAAAGAAAATTAACCAGGACACGTTTTAGGAAATTAGAATATTTTCTTAACCGAAACTTCCTTAATTTTCGGAAAAAAACTGGTTTTTTATCCGTAGAATGCACTTTATACACTGTGTAGAACCATGACAAAAATTCTGAATACAATTTCTACTTTTTGTAGACGTTCGTGTTAAGTTTAGATTTCGCATACCTGAAATTTTAGAATACTTTATAAAAGTAGAAACTGCATTCAAAAGAAAAGTAACGATCTTTACAATTACTAGAATTCGCATTCCCCATATTTAGAATTTTAATAATTTTTAGATTGTTTTTTCTAAAAAAAGTAGATGGACTTGTTTATTCTGGAATTCGTTTTCTACTAACCCATTTTCCGTAGAAGACGAATTCTACTTTTAGTGGAACGTAATTTAAAAAATTTATTTATCAATTTTTTTAACCAAAAAAAAAGTGTTTGTGTATATAGGTGTTTTATTAATTGTTTATATTTTTAATATTTTTTTGGATTCATAAAACTATTTATTTTATTAAATTTCAGAAATGGAAAGGATAAAAGGGAGAATAAATGGACAAATATGGTTTTATATCGTAGGGATAACTATGTTGTTTTCTTGTTCCGTTTTGGCAATTTTCCTAATAATTTATTGATATCAGGTAAATTGATCATCATTTTCGATTTATTTAGATCGTATACAGTAGGATCTACAGTGTAATTAGAACTACACAATACACATTACACCACGCTTCACACTATACATTTTTTTTTGCGGTTTGAATACTTACAATTATTCGTCTTGGTCCCCTTTTGTTCCTTAAACCCTGCGTATAAATCCGTGAACGCAATACATTACACAATTATCAATTGATTCTCAACTCTACCGTAACATCTATTGCCAAAGAAAAGGTCTATTTGTACTTCACTGTTACCGCTGAACATTAAATATAAACAAATGTAATAAAACTGTCTAAAACAAAGGGTTTACACTTGGGGTGGACACTTCGGTTATTTTCTTGGTTCGGTTCAGGTTCGGTTTAGTTTGGTTAGTTTGATTCTATTGTTTTTCCAACTGAAATAACCTATAGTTAGTTTGATTTTTGTTCGGTTCAGTTTATATTCGGTTCAGTTTATATTCGGTTTGGTTTGTTTTTGGATCAGTTTAATTAGGTTTTTCTTAGTTTATTTTTTTGTAAGAAAAATTATGTTTTAAAACATAAACTATGTGAACTAAATTCAATATAAAACTGAAACAAAAACCTTTACAAAAATCACAAAAAGTATATAAAATTAAAACAAATGAAAGTTAACTAAAATTAAAAAAAATCAACATCATTAGTAATGTCTCTTATATCACTATTAAAAAACCTGCAATGAATCATCTTCCAAGTGACGCTATGGTGAAGAACTTTTGTTTTTAATAAAATTTGCTTTAGGTTTTAGATTTTATGTTTAGATTTAACATCCACGTTTACATATATAAGAATATAAAATACAGATTTTTCTATTTTTAAATCAAATATTTTGATGATTACATATTAGGTTAGAAGAATATATGTTAATGAATAAAAAATGGAAAATATGTGGCTTGGTATTAGCATTTTAGTATATTGGTATTACTAATATTTTTAATTTATATAATTACAAAAACACATCAGTTTTTCGATTTTGTTCGGTTTTAAACCGAACCGAACCATTCGAGTTGAAACAATATTCAACCGAATGGTTTGAAATAGACTTTGGTTCGGTTTGAATCAGTTTCGGTTCAGTTGGTTCGGTTTGATTCGGTTTGGTTCGGTTTTTTGCCCACCCCTAGTTTACACTTTATTCCAAAAGAATATATATATCTTTCTTATTATATAAAATTTGGTTCTTCAAAGTTGCTCTTTAACATGATCGGGACATGTGTCAACTAACTTTTGATATTGTGACATATGTCAAAAATATGATACATTTATTTTTTGTTTAGGATTTAAAATGTATTTATAAAGGAAAATTATTGTTACAAAATATTCTCTTATGGATCTTTTTAAGATTGTAGAAAAGGAAAATTTCTATTACATAGTCTTTCGCAACTAAATATTGTTAAAATATTTGATGATAATTTTAATTTTTTAAAATCCTATAAAAAATAACTGTAAAAAGCTATTTAAAAGTAATATTAAAAAAATATAAACCAAAAATATCTACAAATAGTTCACATCTATTTTATTTTCACAGAAAAACAATAGTGTTTACAAGAAAATTATTTCCTGAGTATTTTGTTTTAATTTCTTGATACAACTCAATTTTTTATTATTTTTATTACATCTTATAATGCTAACATTATTTTTTTTTAACTATGATGTTGTCGTGTGAATATGTGTTTCTAATAAGACAAAATATATTATTAATTAAACTGAATTTTTACATCAAAAGTAAGTTAGTTGTATAAAAGTCTTAAACAAAAACGGATTATGGTATCCTACAAATACAAGAAATTGTTTAATGAAAAGTCTTGAACTAATTACAAAATAAGTATTTTTTTTCCTTTTTTAAAAGTCTAAACAAAATTATATTGTAAAAGAAATCATATTTTTTTCATAAATAACTAACTTTAAGAACTAACATTTTCTTTTATAAATAAAAAAAATTCAAATATTTCATCCGATATGATTGTGTAATATGTAAATAAAAAAATTAGATTGTGAATGTGTCAGTAAAACCTACCATTATGTGAAAATAACCTCCTTTTCCTGAATTCTTAAATAAAAGAGATTTATTTTTAATATTAATCAAATATTTTTTTTAAACAAATTCTCACCAAAGAGAATTGTAAAATTTTATTTAGTAGTGTTTTTTTTTTTTACTTTTAAAAATTTAATGATAAACATGATACTAAAAATTATTTAATTAACAAATAAAAATTGTAAAAATTTTAGTGATATTGAAAAAAACGAAATTTGAAAATAGTAACTTTTAAAAATAGTTACTATTAACTGGAAATAATGATTTGATAGTATTTTGATTTTCAAAATCCTAGACAAATATGATTCTCAAAGATTATGTAATATTAATTTCCTTTTTTATAACCCTAAAAACTCTAAAGGAATAATTGATAGTTGTTTTCCTTTAAAAAAATCCTAAACAAAAAGAAATTTGTATCATATTTTAAAATTTCTAACCATAAGAAAATTTTAAAGAGTTATTTGATAATACTTTTAAGAGAGAATTTGATGATGAACATGATAATAAAATTATTTTATTAACAAAAGAAGTGTAAAATTAGTATTGATATGAATAGTAAAAATTGTAATTTTTAAATAATTATATATATATATATATATAATTATTTGATAGTGATTTGATTTTCTGAAATACTAAACAGAAGATACAGGTAAAAGGTTATATGATAGTGATTTTTCTTTTCAAAAATCCCTAAACAAAAAAGTATAAAAGAGTATTTGATAGTATTTTTTCTGTTTTTAATTGTAAACAAAAAGGATATTTATAAAATAGAATGTTTTGATTTTAAAAAAAATCCTAATAAAATTTCAAAAACTTATTTAATTGCAATTTTTTAAAAATAATTTGATGACAAATATGATGATAAAACTATTTAGTTAAAAAAAATCAAAAACTAAGATGTTGTCTTGATTGGTATTTATGTGTTTGGTCATAAAATCAAACACATGTTTGATATTATTTTCATGTTTGGTCATAAAATAGATTATTATTATTATTGTGATAGTAAGTGCTCTTTATATGCGTTTTATTATCAAGCTTCATCGTCTTCTTTTATAATTCATTTTAACAAAAATATTATTTGGAAACTTATGCGTGAAAACGAGTTCTTAATTATAAAATAAATCTCACACAACATACGCAAAAGCAATCCTAAAATTATAATAAAATGATTTCTTATGTTCTTTATGAAATGAAAATATCAAACAAAATCAGTTGCATTGATAGTGCTCATATCTAGTATTAGAAGAGTTCATTTAAAAAGAAGATGATTAGATATTTTCGTTGGTCAGATTTCGTTTCGTATATCTACAGAGAAATCTCCGCCGTCAATGCAAAGCGAAGGTGACACTTGGGATGGTCCAGTGGTCCGTACAATGTTACTTCTCGCTCACGAGACGTCGAGAATCAAATTTTTATATTATATATTTTCATTTTAGAAACGTGGGCCTAACATCCAGTACAAAATATACCAATGAGAAGTCGACACGAATTCTTAAGAAAACCACACTGGTTTTGAAAACAAGAACAAACCAGTTTTAGCTTTTCCCTAAAACCGCTATTACCCAATTCTCCATAAATAAAGAGAGGAAGAAAGATCCCGAGACTCAAACACAAGTCTTATATTATAAAGGAAAGAAAGAAAAACTTTCCTAATTGGATCATACCAAAGTCTGAGCTCTTCTTTATCTCTCTTCTTATAATTTCTTGTTTTGTTTGGTTCTTTTAGAGGAAATAGTTCCTTTAAAAGGGATAAAAATGGGAAGGGGTAGGGTTCAGTTGAAGAGGATAGAAAACAAGATCAATAGACAAGTGACATTCTCGAAAAGAAGAGCTGGTCTTATGAAGAAAGCTCATGAGATCTCTGTTCTGTGTGATGCTGAAGTTGCGCTTGTTGTCTTCTCCCATAAGGGGAAACTCTTTGAATACTCCACTGATTCTTGGTAACTTTCTCATTTAAGAAACAAAAATATGTTTAATTACTTGATTTGTCTCACGTTTTTTCTTAAGTTGACTACTTGATTTACCCTAATTAGTAACTGCTGTTCTTATTTAGGTATTTTCTAGGGGTTTCATTTGATTTGGATTATTAGTAGTTAGATATCTTTACTGAATCTGTTAATATACCGTCAGAAAAATGTTTATTACCTAGATCTGTATTAACTAGAAAAATAAAAGTTATATACGGACTGGAGTGAATTTAACCCTAGAACATTATTAACTAGTATCGGTCTGGATATATGTGTGTGGGTGTATATCACCATCATGAATTGTTTTGTTCTTCTAGATATGTCTTCAGAATTTTGAAACCTAATTTTGAATTAGAGCCAAAGTAAGAATTTTTTTAAAAAACTGTTAATTTAAAGAAACTGCTTAATTTCACTTGTTTCGTAGCTAGGAACTCAAGTATTGAAAATAATGTTGCTTTAATAAAATAAATTTGCAAATGGTCTATTATTGTAGATAAGCCGAAAATGTGATGAGAAGCAACATAAATACTGGTAATTTATAAGATTTCAAAGTTAAATTGGGATTATATAAAAGGATTTGTGTTTAATTTTTGAGCTTGGGGGGTTTTCCAGCCCTAAAATCATTGTGAATCGTTTGATCTCCCAGTTGTGTTTTCCAAAATATTGCAAACCTAAGGCAATGAAATATTTAATTTCCGTCGGCTTCGACAAGTATTGACTCATAATCTTAAACACTATAGTATAAACGTAGTTGCTTCTGTTTTATAAGATTTTACAAATTGGAAGGCTGGAAATAAGGATGTCAAATCTGAGTAGGGGGTTTTTGACCTCTGGGGATCCACGAAAAGAACCAACTTAATCCTATGTTCGGCTTCTTACCGATGGTCAAACTTAATCCAACAGCCAACAGCTGTTCTTTCTTTTAAAAAGCGTTATTCGTATTCTGTACAAAATGAAACTAGTGATTTGATCAGATTATAATTTTTTTTTTATAATGTGTCATTTCTAACCAGATTTCCTGTACACAATTATAACAATTTTAAAGAAACCGCAGTTACAACTCTAAGCTAGAGGTATAGGGTTATATCTTGGTTCACTGTTTTGCTAAATTATAAATATCTTACAGGATTTGATCTAGGAAATCTTGGTTTTAAGGGAAAAAACCATCATTAAGACCTAGGTAGATCTACCCTAAGATTGTATTTTACATGATCATTTGCTTGTTTTACACAGTATATACTCTATATATATAATATGATCATAAATTGTTGATGATAAGAAGCTAGCCCTAATTCTGTGAATTGAACAGTATGGAGAAGATACTTGAACGCTATGAGAGATACTCTTACGCCGAGAGACAGCTTATAGCACCTGAGTCCGACTCCAATGTAAACCAATTTCTCTCCATTAACTTATATAAATTAAATATTATTTCAGTATTAGTGATATATACTTATCTGTATTAAACTTGTGAGATATAGACGAACTGGTCGATGGAGTATAATAGGCTTAAGGCTAAGATTGAGCTTTTGGAGAGAAACCAGAGGTACATTTTCATTCATCATTTATATTAATAGATGAAATATCAAACAGGATTAATGTTAGTTAAAAATGCATGATTACTTATAAGAAAATGATGCATTTAAATAACAAAAAAATGCATCGATGCTCTATTGAAATTTAGGCACTATCTTGGGGAAGACTTGCAAGCAATGAGCCCTAAGGAACTCCAGAATCTAGAGCAACAGCTTGATACTGCTCTTAAGCACATCCGCTCTAGAAAAGTATGAATCCTCCTATTTCTTTAATTAACATGTATACAACTTAAACACATATTATTTTATTATTCAAATACATATATATGAAATAGTACATATGTGATTTTATTGGTTGGATATGAAAAGATCAATCACGTCGATTAGAATGTATGACTTTTTAAAGAATTAGTATATAAGAGTATGATTAGTCAATGTAATGGTACGTTTATGCAGAACCAACTTATGTACGACTCCATCAATGAGCTCCAAAGAAAGGTATGTATAAACCCTATCAAATTGACGTTTACATAGAATAACTGCGTGTAAGAATCCTATAGGGGAGCTAACAATCGTGCCGTTTTGGAAATGACAGGAGAAAGCCATACAGGAACAAAACAGCATGCTTTCCAAGCAGGTGCCATTTGTCATTATTTTTATTTCGTCAAAATGTTTTCTATTGTAGTACTGTTAGCTTCCACTGTTCTACTCCACACTTCAAGCCAAGCTATACCTACCTACGACTACGAGATCTTCACATATTTCTCCACTTAGCTTCGGCACCACTATAACTAAAATATAGATAAAATATCATTTTTATAGTCTATGATTGATATACTCGTCAGCCAGTACGTAGATGGGTATTGCCCGTTTAGTTTTAAGGTTCTTTTCCGGATTGAAAATATTTAAACTTGAAAAGTCGTCTCATATCATTCTACTTTCGTCATCTATATATAGGGTATGTGAATATAGACAATACTCTTATTTAAAAAAATATTGGGCTAAACTTTGGCAACAGAAGGAAAATTGTTTGAGAAGATATATATTTAAGACATGTATACGAGTTTATTACATGATGCAAGGAATTATTCGTAACCAAATTAAAGATCTAAACACACCTACCTTTGATGCTATTTATATGTATATCTATTTAGAAGTCGTGGCTTTGAAAATTGATGATGATATGGTATGGTATAAGTTGGTAACAAACTGGTGTGTGAAATTGAAACTTGTCAGATTAAGGAGAGGGAAAACGTTCTTAGGGCGCAACAAGAGCAATGGGACGAGCAGAACCATGGCCATAATATGCCTCCGCCTCCACCCCCGCAGCAGCATCAAATCCAGCATCCTTACATGCTCTCTCATCAGCCATCTCCTTTTCTCAACATGGGGTAGTTAAAAATTCGTTCCTCTTACTTTCAAGTACATATGTGTTATATATACAAGATAGTTAGGTGTTATAAGTCCAGTGAGTTAGGTTGTGTTAGTGATGGTTAGATGTCTAAATTGTGAATTACAAGTACTAAGATTTTTCATGTATATATTAACGTATTGATCATCAATCAAATGGTCGTAAAAAAAACAGACTTATATTTTTGGGAAAAGTAGATGGAATGGCTGCTAAAAGTCTAAGAAACCTTTGGGAGCAGGTCGTATTTATTGTTGTTCAAATTAAACTTGAGGTAGTTAGATAAATAAACTATCTTTGATATGGGCCTTTACCAATTTCACTACAAAACATGTGATATTTTCAGCACCTATGTAGATAATTTTGTAAGCTATATCATGTGCATATGAATGTAAATGCAGGGGGCTGTATCAAGAAGAAGATCAAATGGCAATGAGGAGGAACGATCTCGATCTGTCTCTTGAACCCGTTTACAACTGCAACCTTGGCTGCTTTGCCGCATGAAGCAATTCAATAATAATATTTATAATCATCAATAATAAAACAATATGCGCTACATATGTATTTTGGCGAGCCCTTCTTATCCAACTAATTAATATATGTGGGCAAGCTCTATGTTCATATAATTAGCAAGTTTCTATTTTGTCTCTTTTTATATATCTTTCTCAAGTTCTTTTGCTTCAGTATGTGGCAAAATTGTAATATCTCATATTTCAATATCTGAATTTATATTATTGAACCTTCTAATAAATCAGTGTCCAAAGTCAGCAATTAAGTCTCACCCGTGTCTACGAAACTGAATCTTCAGTTACCTTTCCTTTAGGATCTTTTATATTGTAGGTCTCTTGAACTAAAAAATAGCAACAACTTTAGTTATCAAATTAATCTAATGCTTAAAATTATTGAAATTTTTATATCAAAGCTTCATTAAGAGAAACTAGAGGCAATGAATCTGCGAGATAATAACAGTTAACAGCCGACTAAAGATAACCACATAAAACATTTGGATGATTACCCAAAAAGGAATCTATTGATTCTCTCCCAATTGGTTGATTCATATGAGAAAACATAAATAAACAAGCCTCTGCTTGATGTTAAAAATTAAAATACATACTGCTAAATAAAAAAATATCCATTAATACGAGTATACACAGGAATAGACTGAGAGATAAAGGTACATTTTCAACCCAGCCCTTATCCCAAATGGATTTTATCACATATAAATTGATTAAGTACCACATATAAATAGCTTATCATTTTTCCAAATTACAAGCCAAAAAGAATCTGGCAGAAGTCTTCCAAAATCTATAAAAATTTAGTTACAACATAAATTAAGAAAGAATTGGTGATGAAGGAATTTTTTGCCAAGAATCTAAGGATATCTCTTATAGTTAGTCCACCTGCTCTGTAATTTCATTCTCCAAGAAAAGCATTGTCTGTGAAAATCACAAAACATACATCAAAAGATAGATATAACCGACATATATGTGTTAATAAAATACATATAGAGATAAAAGAAACCTTGGAACAAAAGGGACAAGCTGCACTTCTCTCCATCCATTCATAGATGCAGGCAAGGTGAAAGATATGTCCACATTGTAGAACTGTTTTCGGATTATCCTCAGCGTACTCTGTCTCCAATGACAATAGTAATGAGTAACACACACAACAATCTTTAGACAAAAATAAATAATTTTTTTTTTGTAGAGTTACTAGTTTTACCATAGAAACATGTCGGACAAACGTCTTCTTCTCTGTTAGCGACAGAGGAAAATTCCCTTCTTTCCAGGTTTCGAGATAGTTGCTCGTACTGGATCAACACGAAGTTGTTAGAGTTTGATTAGTTCTGCAATTTCTATAAGTTTTCTGGGAGAAAAAAGTAATGAACCTATAAAAGGAAAGTAGGTTTTATAATGTGGGCGTTACCTTGAGGGGAAAGTTATTCATTATTGGGTGGCTGAAGGCTGTGATTCTGGGTACGTTTCGAGACTCATTACCTTGCTCCGGAACACGAAGACAGCAAAGTAAAATACCCATTGATCTGATTTGGGTTATTCACCTAGGTCAACTAATATGGGAGAAAAACAGAGGAACAGAAGAAGATTGATCAATGTTTTTCTTTCTGTTCTTGAATCTTCGGATCGATCTGAGAGAGAAATAAAAATCAATTAAGCAGGGGAAAAAGCAACAAACTTAGGAAGCTTTGGTCCGTAATTGCAGCGATGTAGATTCTTTGGAGAGCTGCACAAGGCAACGTGGAGATTTTGTGGGATATTATTTTTATTAAAAAGAGTTTTGGAATTTTGACTGCTTTTTGGAATGTACTTTTTTTTCGTTCTCCAGTTTATAAACTCCAGTTACCGCTTTTTATTCTTAAATGCAAACAGCAAAAAGTTAAAAGTTAAACTAATTGAAGAGTATGAATTCTCACAAAGTGCAGAAAGTGTGTTTTGAGTTGGAGGACTATGAGTTGGTGGGCTCTGTGAACAAACCTAAGGCGTGGCCAGCGTTTCGGGCGTACGGTGAGGAGTTAAGGGATGTCTTGAATAAAGTTACGGATTGGAAGGTAAGCTCAGTAAAGAGAGTGGCTAACAAAGATGCTTTTATGATTGTTCGGAGTGTGACAAAGGAAAGGAGATATCAATCATATGTAGTTTAAGGTAGTCCATCTTGGTTAAGGAGCTTGCTTGGGAAGGAAGATACGAGGTCAATAAGAGTATAAGGTGATGTCAACCGGAGGATTTCATTGGAGTGGAAGAGTATCTGGTGGGAGAACGTGTTTTAGGCCGTGATCCTTTTCTTTATTTGATTTGGGTTGGTTGCTTGATCGATTTGCTTTAGAGAAGTGGTTGTATTCTTTCTTTCTCAAACATGTTTTTTAAGAGTTAAAAAAAAACTAATTTAAAAGCTGTATTTTCCAAATAATCCGACTGACTTCATTTATTACATAGTATAAAAGTGAACTTGCCTATTTTTAAATATTTTATTACATCTTGAGTTGACAAAACTTTGTCGCAAAGTCTTGATATCTTCCAGGTAGCTTTCAAATGCTGGCCATTCCTCTGGTTCCGAAACCATCTTCACCAGTTGAGAACAATCCGTTGCAAACGTAACCTGAAACTGCCTTAAATTTCGCATACATTCCATCGCCCAAATCAATGCCTCCATCTCCGAATGAAGAGGTGAGAGGGATGCCCTTACATTTCGTGCTCCCAATAAGCCATCAAACCCTGGCAGCGTGCTATGCCATCCTTGTCCTGAAAAAAAATCCTTATCTTTCCAAGAACCATCCGTGAAACACCATCGTCCTATGGTCCCTATATCAGGCCGTACTTGTACTTCCTGTACCAATCTACGATCTTTAATAACTTGTGCCTCAGCCCACAATGTTGATTCCACTTCTGCCAATCTCAGCATGTCTCTTGGGTCCATATCTAAATTACTGAACACTTTGTTGTTCCGACCCTTCCAAATATACCATAATATCCATGCAAACTGGTGATCCACCATTTTTGGATTAAGTCTCCAGAATAGATGATCCATATTAGCAAAAAGAGAGCCAATTGGGAAAATGTTTGGATTTGATGGGATCTTGGATAATGCCCACACTTGACGTGCTGGAGGACATTCAAAAAACACATGGTTTATTGATTCCTCCGGAGCTCCGCACCTGGCACAGCAGGTGTCTCCTTGCATCCCTCGTGCTTTTAATGTTTTCGTCACCGCTATACAACCAGATACCAGCTGCCAAAGAAAGTGTTTTAGCTTCGGAGGACACCTCACCTTCCAACAGTATGCCTTAAGGATATCCACATTAGGGCCATAAAAATCAGGTGGTTTTCTCCTTGTCAGGATAATTCCTTTCTACCTGATATCCTGATTGTACCGTATATTTTTCATTTTTTGTGAAATGCCATCCATTCCTATCTGCCAACTGATTTCTGCCCAATGGTATACTCTCAATTATTTTTGCATCTTGTGGATCCACCAAGTCCCTAATTGCCTGTACATTCCATGTGTGTGATTCTTGATTAATGAAATAATCTACAGTGAGGTCCGGGTAACTATTATGTAGGTTTTTGTTGGTTGGTCTCGGGCGAGTGGATGAGAGCCAGTGTTCTTTCTTTCTCAAACATGTTTTTTCAGAGTTAAAAAAAAAAAACTAATTGAAGAGTTAATTTTTATTTCTTTAAAAATATTTTGTTATTAATTTGTAAACAGTATAAAATTCACACGGAAAGGGAAGATATTAATGGATTAGAAAAGGAAAGATGTTTATGGTGGTTATTTAATTTAGAAAAGGAAGGATAAGAACCCACCTCTTTGGTAATGTTTGAGTTTCATGGATTTGGAATCTCTAGAGATTAGCCTCGTATGTTTAATGTTAGTATCAGTGCTGTTATATGTGTTTATCTAGATGCCCTTTGTCTGGCTTTTGATCCCCATTAATCTCTTGGGTGTTGGTTCCCGAAAATCATTCGGGCTTTGTTTGCTAAGTATGGATGTGGTACTCTGCTTGTAAGATTCGGTTCAGAACTACTTTTAATCAAATTCCAGTTGGAAAAAAAAGAACCCACCTCTTTTTTTTCAGTGAGATAATAATAGCCCACCTCTATTTGCCAAATCCATTTTAACTACAAAATTTGCTTTTTGCTCAGGATGGAGGATATAAAAAGCTGGCTACCTAAAATAATCAACAAATTTTCTTATTTGAAAAGACACACCAAGTGTTAAACTCCAGTATTCATTTGTAATCTTTGACTCCAAAGCAACAGTAAAAAAATCTAAATTAAATAGAAACTAAGCAAAGTATCAATTTTTCATAAGAATGTGTTAAAAAGACATGCGAAACTCATTCTCACTCAATCAAAACTCTTGTTATTTTCTTAAAAGAATTATATAATTAATATTTTCATCCAAATTCTTATTAAAATAAGTTTTTTTTTATCTTTCTCGACTTTGTCAGAAACTAAGGGAGGGTTATTGGAACCAGAATTTGGAAAGAGTTGAGTGATTTTAGAATTTGACAGATTTTTAAAAGTTTAGTAGATTTCACAAATGTTTCCTAATTTCTTTCAAATATTTTGTATTGATTTCTATAGATTATTATTGATTATTAAGAACTTGCACAATATATTTTTTCAAAAAGTTTTTGCTTCTGAGGCACAAAAAAAGTTGTAGAAATTTTCAACAATGAATTTCGATGAGACACTATTATATTATCGTTTGGTGTGTTTACATATACAAATGCATTTTATGGTATTGGGTATTTGTGTTATGCATGGTTTGTTCTTAGTTATGTTGTGAAAATAATCATTTTTTATCTTCATACTACATGACATATTTTTAACAGTCTTGTTTTCATTGACATTTTTTTTGAGACACCACTAATACAAACGAAAAATTATGTTAGAACACACCAACTATGAAACTTACCGACAAAAAGATCTTCTGAAAATCACATGTCAAACAAGAAAAATATATCATAAAGTGTGGAAATGTTTTTATTAGTACACAGATTTCAGAAATCTTATGAGTAGATATATTATTTTCAAAGTCTAGCTTATGAGTTAAAATATAAAGAATTTAGTTCCCAATAACCATAGATTTGAATAGAATAGCAAAATCAATAAAAACTAAACTTTTTGAATAACAAAGGATTTGAATAGAATTTAAAAGTCTTAAAACTACAATGGATTTTGGAAAGACTTTTAAAATCCATAAACCAATAACCATGGGTTCTTAAAATTTTATAATTCATTAAAAATTCTTAAACCAATAACCCCCCTAAAGATTATACAATATCCAACATAATTACAATTCTTTTATACGTGTACAAAGGAAAATCAATCTAGAGTTATAATAGAATCAATCAAGAATGATAAGACAGAATTACAAAGGATATGATATTGATTACAAATTGCATATGTTATCAATTATAGGATTGATCGATATCTCAATACTTCCTAAAAGATCGCTAATATCGTCTAATAGAATTGCATTGTACGCTCCCTAATCAACCTTATGATCGTCTTGTTCTTCTTGACAACGCTTGTAAAGGCCATCATGAAAAAAACAAGAAAAACTTGCCGGAATATTATTGGGTCAATGAAAATAGTCAGATTAATGTACAAATAGAAAATCAAGGGTCAAGACTCGATGAAATGTGAATCTGAATAGAGACAATGACATTTTATTAATCTAGATTATGAAAACAAAAATTATCCAAGAAAAAGTAGATAAGTGAGTTGAGAACATTGTTATTACAGGAAAAAAGAAAACAAAAACCTAAGAGATTGGAAAGAGAAAGAGTCAACGAGAGGTCGTGGTGGGATTAGGTTGAAGCATGGAAGGAAGAACAAGTGGGGACAATAGAGGGATTGGATCTGTGCCGTTTTGACAGAGATCAGACGCAGACGCCGAAGGAGCTACGGCGGAAGGAGGAGGTCTTGGTGGTAATAAGAGAGGACAAGGAGCTCGTCTCTGAAGACGGCAGCTTAAAGATCGCCGGAATACACAGTCGTCGTTGTGAACACTCATCACAAAACCTGGAAATGTAACTCCTGTACCCCCTGTTTCCTCCTTTTTTTTTTTTTTTTTTTCTGAACTGGTGTTTTGGATTTGTAATGTTAGTGTTGGTGCTTGTTTTGTTTTATTCAGCTTCTTTGAAGGGTTTAGATATGATTTCAAAGAGGACGACTATTGGGAAATTAGAGGTTGCTTAACTTGAGGATTTTAATAGAGTAATTAACTGAACGGATAACAATAACAACTAAGAAAATGGCTTTAATAAAAGAAAAGAAGTTGGGTGAAAGTTTGGCTGTTGTGTGGTGCGTGTATTGACTCAATATGGCAGAAAAAAAACAATTTCATCTGGTCAATGGTCAATAAATTGGATAGGTACGAGAGATCTATCAACATCACCATTATGTTATGTTACCCGCATTTAACAACAATAAAAATTTCTATATATACCATATATCTGTACCCAAAATTATAACCAAAAAGCTGAACCCAAAACGTAAAAGAATATATGTAATACCAATTTGTTTTTCGAAATTCCCTAATAAATCTATTATCCAAAACTATACTTTGGGTATCCGATCGGATCTCGGATAAAATGAGAGACACGCTGGTCCATAAAATACCTAATAAGTAATTTGTGGTAGACCCAGACCCGTACTGAACTATACTTTGAGTCGGTACTTTTTTTTTTTTTTTGGATGTAGATATATTGCCCAAGAGTTAAAAAACATAAAAGTGTACATAAATTTTTTTAAATAAATTAATTCATTTTATTCTTCAATATAATACATAATAATGTACCACAATCTCATAACACTAATTCATATCAAACTTTCTTTATAATAACCGCGGGTCAAAATCTAGTTTTGTCTTTAAATATGTTAATTAACAGGACATATGGTCCAACCAATTGGACTAGGTTGAATCGTGACACCAAGTTATATCCGGTTCACTTCAAATCAATAGATCTTGGTTTTACCAAGCTTGGACTATGATGGGCATGGATTTGATCATTTGGGTTAGGCTCGGGCGTTCGGGTACCCGTTGGCGTTCGGATCAGGTTTTTTGGATTTCGATTCTTTTTTATAACACCTCATAGGTTCTATTCTAGTAAATTTGCAAATACGGAGTATGTTCGGATATAACACATTGGATTCAGATCGGTTTTGTATCACATCATAGAACCCATAAAGTAACCATATATTATTCGGATTCGGGTTATATCAGATATGTTCGGATATACCCGAAATAAAATCTAAAATTTAAAAGCAAAACATAAGAAATATATACTTATGTATATATAATTAAGTATTTAAAGTAGTTATTTAAATTTTAAATACTTATTGTTATATATCATATCAAAATAAATATGAAATTGAATATTTGAAGTATATATTCATGTTTCATATAATTATGTTGTATATTGGTTTGGACATTCGGAACGGTTTCTTCGAATATCTTTTCGGATTTTTTGGGTTTTTTGGTTTTTCGGGTTACCCGTTCGGGTTCGGTTAATAACACTTCGGGTTCAGATATGTTTTGTACCACCTTACAAGATCCATTCGGGTATTTTTTACATTTTGGACCGGGTACGAATCAGGTTTTTCGGTTCGAAATTTTATGCCTATGCCTAATTTGGGTCTTTGCAAACCCATAATACATATAAGCAAAAAGTATATCAGGTTTCAATCCTGGGACCTGTTGGTTACGGGCCCACCACACTTCCGCTGCGCCACTCTGATTTGAATTATATTTAGTAATATCACTTGGCCTGGGTGTTCGGGTACCCGTTGGCGTTCGGATCGAATTTTTCAGATTTCGGTTCTTTTTGATAATATCTCCTAGGTTCCATTCTAGTAAATTTGCTAGTACGGGTCGAGTTCGGATATAACACATCGGGTTCGGGTCGGTTTTGTATCACATCATAGAACCCATAAAGTAACCATATATCATTCGGATTCGGGTTATATCGGATCAGTTCAGATATACCTGAAATAAAATCTAAAATTTAAAAGCAAAACATAAGAAATATATACTTATTTATATATAATTAAGTATTGAAAGTAGTTATTTAAATTTTAAATACTTATTGTTAGATACCATATAAAAATAAATATGAAATTGAATATTTGAAGTATATATTCATGTTTCATATAATTTACATTGTATATTAGTTTGGACATTCGGACCGGTTTCTTCGGATATCTTTTCGGATTTTTTGGTTTTTTCGGGTTACGTGTTCGGGTTCGATTAATAACACTTCGGGTTCGGATATGTTTTGTACCACATTACGAGATCCATTCGGGTATTTTTTACATTTTGGACCGGGTACGGATCGGACTTTTCAGTTCGGGTTCGGTTCAGATTTCGGATTATGGATTTTATGCCCAGGCCTAAATAGCACTATTACAAATAACATTATTTCTAATTAATAACTCGTGCTAAAATGCCCACATTAATATTATAACCGGGTCGGGTTTAGAAAGATCGTGAGGCAGAAAGAAACCAAAGGTTTTACGAAGGGTTTATATCGGAGGCTGCTGCGCTTCACGGCGTCTTCTCTCCCCACCTCCAGAGATCTCTCTTCTCTTCTCTTCACCCAAGTCTCACTTTTAAACTCTGATTCCCTTACCTTTACTCCCCAATCTTCACGACCATCCGTGATTAGAAAATGTTGAGGAACATTTTAGGAAGAGCTACTTTGCGAAAGATCAAACCTTTCTCCGATTCCACCTCCGGCAACAAAATCCATAGCATCCTTTCGTCGATTCATCTCCTGGGTAGCGTTCAAAACCCATTTCACGAACTGGGAAGAGCACCCTCTGTTCCGTACAGAGGGTTCGCTACAGCTGCGCAAGCAATCAAAGAAGATTCCTCTTCTGGGCCCGAAGAAGTCAACGAATTGATGACGGAGACCGAGAAAGCGACACTTTTAGCGAAGAAGATAGTGGCGGGGATGGGAGCTCAGAGGTTCCACTCTTTGAAGCAGAGACAAGTGAAGCTCGAGACCGAGGAATGGGAGCGAGCGGCGAGAGAGTGTCGTGAGATTATAGAGGATATGTGCGAGCAGAAGCTTGCTCCGAATCTTCCTTACGTGAAGTCTCTGTTTCTCGGGTGGTTCGAGCCTCTGCGCGACGCTATTCAAGCTGACCTCGATGCGTTCAAAGTCAAGAGAGGGAAGATCCCTTATGCTCCTTATATGGAGCAGCTGCCTGCTGATATGATGGCTGTTATCACTATGCATAAGATGATGGCGCTCTTGATGACGAATGCTGAAGGTGTTGGTGTTGTTAGAGTGGTGAATGCTGCTACTAACGTTGGGGAAGCTATTGAGCAGGAGGTGTGGGCTTTCGATTCTGCTAATATGTTTTAAGTGTAGATTGGTTTAATGGTATGTGTGTCTTGTTACTTGGACCAGGCCAGGATCAACAGCTTTATGCAGAAAGATAAGAAGAAGAAAGCAACTTCCAATACAGTCAAGGATGCTGTGGATGCTTCAGGAGAGACTGAGAGTAAAGATGCCGTAAAGCTGAAGAAACAAATAAACACACTGTTGAAAAAACAAAAGGTGAGGCGAGTAAGTGGAATAGTGAAGGCACATGACTCGTTCAAGCCATGGGGTCAAGAGGCTCAAGTGAAGGTTGGGGCACGTTTGATTCAGCTCTTGTTGGAAACTGCTTATATACAACCTACAGCTGAACAGTTTGATGATGGTCCACCAGAGATCCGACCAGCTTTTAAGCAGTCTTCCAAAAATGTCACTTTAGAAAATACGTAAGAGTCTTTGTGATTCTGTTTTTACATCAATAATGTCTCTGTCTCGTACTGGCTGCTTATTTTCATTCTGTTGTATTCTTTGTCAGAAAATTAAGCAGGAGATATGGTTGCATCGAATGTGATCCTCTGATCCGAAAGGGCCTTGACAAATCAGTAAGCACAATTGTGAACTATGTTTAAGCAGGAGATATGGTTGCATCAAGGTGTATATTGGTTAGAGTCACAATCTTTCTAACTCTTCTTTTTTATTTTTGTAAATCAGGCAAGACATATGGTGATTCCCTACTTGCCAATGTTAATACCTCCTCGGAACTGGACAGGGTATGAGATGTTTGCTTCTTTTCTGGGCTGTGTAGCCGTCATGGTATATCCTGGAAAAATTATCTCATACAAGTAAGGTTTCTAAATTGCTATGTAACTTGACAGTATTTTGCAGGTATGATCAAGGGGCACATTTTTTCTTGCCTTCATACCTCATGAGAACAAATGGATCTAACAACAACGTATTGCAGTAAACAAAACTCCCAAGCCGCAACTGGATCCAGTATTCAAGGTTTGACTTCCTTTACCTTTATTACAGAGTTAATGTCGCTTGAGCTTAACTATTGGATGCTTAAAAGCAGAGTGATTCCCTTTGTTTTAACCAGGCGTTAGATACTCTTGGAAACACCAAATGGAGAATAAACAAAAAGGTGCTAAGCTTGGTGGACAGAATCTGGGCCAATGGAGGTCGTCTTGGTGGTCTGGTTGACCGTGATGACGTGAGATCTTGTTCACTCTTCTCTTAACAACTTCTTCAGAGAAGATAATAACCTTTGTTCCCACTTCTCATTCACAAACTTTGAGCCTTGTTTTGATTTTTTTCCTCACCTCTTTATAAACTCCAAAAGGTACCCATTCCAGAGGAGCCAGACAGTGAGGACCAGGAAGAAGTAAAGCAATGGAAATGGAAATTTAAGGAAGCAAATAAAGAGAACAGCGAGAGACATTCACAAAGGTGTGATGTAGAGCTCAAACTCGAGGTAAGAAAAGACTCCTTCATGTTGTTTCATTCCTTTTTGCTTCTCTGATCTATGAGAACATCATTGCGCAGGTGGCACGTAAAATGAAGGAAGAAGAAGGAGGTTTCTACTTCCCTCACAACGTTGACTTTCGTGGCCGAGCGTATCCCATGCATCCATATCTTAACCATCTCGGGTCTGATATCTGCCGTGGCATCCTTGAGTTTTGCGAGGGAAAGCCTCTTGGCGAATCAGGGTTGCGGTGGCTGAAGATACATATAGCGAACTTATACGCTGGTGGCGTTGATAAGTTCGCTAATGAGGATCGAGTTGCGTTTACCGAGAGTCACTTGGAAGATATATTTGACTCTTGTGATAGACCTCTTGAAGGAAAAAGATGGTGGCTTAATGCAGAGGATCCCTTTCAGTGTTTGGCTGCTTGCATGAACCTTTGAGAAGCCCTTTTCCTGAAGCAGCTATATCTCATATCCCCATCCACCAGGTACTCCTTGCTAAATTGTTATCTTTTGTAATTCATTTTTTAATCTGTGTGCAATCATTTTAGCATAACCATGCTTCAACATGAACAGTTTTCTTGACATGCCAGTAAAATTGAAACTATACAGGTTCCTTATTTGCTTTGAATGTACTGTCATTACACGTTTTAAGTAGAAAATCCTACTTTTCTGTATTAATTTTTGTTGCAAGGATGGCTCATGTAATGGTTTACAACACTATGCTGCTCTTGGGAGGGATAAGGTATGCCATGAGTATTACAGTAACTAATATATATATTTTTAGTTTCTAGACATATCCATTTCACTCATAGGGAAATGTTTTCTACGAAGGTTATCTGAGCCCTTCAATTTTTTAAATTGGTTCTCTTGATAGACTGGAGCAGCTGCTGTCAACCTCTTTACAGGTGAAAAGCCGGCTGATATTTATGCAGATATTGCTGCTAGGTACTATTTCTATCTCCTTATTCTACATAGACAGACAGACCTTTTTTATTTTGGTTTAAATTTTATAATTAGGGTTCTCAAGATCATGCAGCAAGATGCAGAGGAAGATCCTGAAACATTTCCCTATGCCAAGCTCATGCTTGACCAGGTTTTTGACATCTCTGGCTTGTTAAATTGGGTCACCTTCTAATAAACACCAAGTTTTCTTTATGACTTGCTTATGAACATACTATTGAAATTTCCCTAGGTTGACAGGAAGCTGGTGAAACAGACAGTCATGACAACAGTGTATGGTGTTACTTATAGTGGCGCACGTAACCAAATAAAGAAGAGGTTTAAAGAGCGTGGTGCCTTTGCTGACGATTCACAAAATTTTCATGCAGCTTGTTATGCAGCAAGAGTAAGGATATGCTTTGTGTGGTTATGCATTGTTGAACTGTGAATGATCTTTTTTTTTCTGGATTTTGGAACCCAAATGCTCACTCCTCTCAATTGGTTATGTTTCTAAGGTCACTACTAATGCACTGGAAGAGATGTTTGGAGCTGCTAGAGCCATCATGATCTGGTTTGGTGAATGTGCAAAGGTCAGTGCCTATATCCTTGTGTGAAAGAATTTTCACTTGACAATTGGTTTGAACAATGAGAACTGTTTTTCTATGGTGGACAGCTAATAGCTTCACAAAACAAAGCAGTTTGTTGGACGACTCCTCTTGGACTTCCAGTTGTACAACCCTATCGTCAGCCTGGAAGACACTTGGTTAAGACTACCCTTCAGGTGTTGACTATAAAACGAGATACTGAAAAGGTAAACCAAACCAAGTTTCATTCGCTATAACTCTTCTCCACATTTGTCTCAACTTTGTGCACCATACACTGTACTCTTGGTTTAGGTCAAGGCAAGGAAGCAGATGACAGCTTTCGCACCAAATTTTGTACATTCCCTTGATGCGTCTCACATGATGATGACAGCAGTCGCCTGCAACAAGGCGGGTTTGAGTTTTGCAGGTCAGCTCTATATGATACGGATTTGTTTTCATTCTATCTTGTTTAACCATAATACGGATTTCAAATTTGTAGGTGTGCATGACTCATTCTGGACGCGTGCAAGCGATGTTGATGTAATGAACAGAATACTTAGAGAGAAGTTTGTTGAGCTCTACGACAAGCCAGTCTTAGAAAATGTAGAAAGAATCCTCCTTATTTATCAAATAGTTTCTTCACTTTTTTATAACTGAACTCGTGATTGATGGTTTTTATCTGTTGTGTATTGGTAGCTGTTGGAGAGTTTCCAGAAGTCCTTCCCAAGCCTAAGGTTTCCACCACTGCCAGAACGAGGCGACTTTGATCTAAGAGAGGTCATACGGTCGCCATACTTCTTCAACTAATTCAGTTTACTTACATAACAGAAGCTCCAGTGCTCCATCTAGCATTTAGGGCAGAGTAAGCTTGCCTCTTCGTGCCAATAATTTGATCAAAGGGAAAAGATTATTTGTAATCAGCAATGAGGAATGTTGATGGTTAACCTCAACTCAGAGGTGGGCTTAGGGCTACTTGTAAATAACAAAACAGGAAGAGTGTTTCACACCTTGGCATCATGGAAGGCGTTGGATTGGACTATCGAACCAGTGGCACTCCTGAGAGGTGGTGGTCTTAGTAGACTCGAAACCTAATGTGTCACGACCCAAAACAACTTAATAATACAGAACAATTTGTTTTATTAAGCAATGAATTTCTTTAGGTTCAGATGTACTTTTATTATTCGCAAACTCGTTGTACATGCCAAATATTTTCTGCTCAAACGCTCTTAACAAATAATTGCATAACTGAAAAATTGTTTGTAGCGGTGCACAAAAAAAGAAGAAGAAGAAAAATTGTTTGAAGTAAAAAGAAACAAATATCAGTTATATAAAAAATGACAAAACATATACATTTATGTTGTGAATTATTTTATTTTTAAATTGTAATTCAAAGAGGTTTTGGATGATTAACTAATAACTAAATTTCATGATAAATATGTATGGTTGTTTATTTTGGAAGCTTTAATATTAAAAAAAAAAAACTACAAAACATCGTTTTATTTGATCTTAACAGAGTCATATGGTCAAATAGATAATTTTTGTATATGCAACAATTCTATTTTATCTATAGTAGAAAATAAGCACAATATTGATATTTAACAGTAGAACGCTTGTACATTGTATATTGCGTAAACCATATTTAAAAGCACATCTTATACGATATATCGTGCAGATAGTCTGATATGAGTGCTTTTGTGGCCAATGCAAATAAGAATAAATACAACAATAAATATGAGAAATTATCAAATATAATTGGTACATGAATTTGTTTACTTGAAAACTCAATTGTAATTGTATTTTTGGAGAATGAAAACAACCTACAACAATAAATCAATAATGTGGAAGACATACACAAAATATTTATTTTAACTAAAGGAAAAATGTCTTTCAGTCTCAACTAAGAAAAAATATGAACATTAAACTTTTTAATAGTTTGCTTGCTTACGTGGATCGAAGAACTTTTGAATCTTCAATTTGACCATCTCCCAACTGAGTTATCCCGCTACATGTTTAGTATGTTATAAATTAGGGCTGGGCAAATAAACCGAACCCGAAAATCCGAACGGAACCTGATCCGATAAAAATGAATCCGAACCGATCCGAACCCGACATAAATACCGAATGGATCTTGTTTTATGGTATTTCGGGTTATGGGTATTATCCGAACCGAACCCGAACCTAAATGGATATCCGATAGAAACATTCAAAATCCCAAAAATAATTTGTACCAAACATGATCTCAATTCTTAATATATATTCAAAATACACTAAAATATTTATTGAACATCTAAAATAATTATCTATTAAACGAAGGTTGATGGTTGAAAGTTGCAGTTGAATCTTGAAGTTTTTAGATTTTGGTTTTGTTTTCTTTGAATAATTTTATTTATTTTATGAGAACTTTGTTTTCGTTTTATACCTTCATTATTTGATTTTCTTTATATCAATAACTATCTTTAACTTTGAATTTGGTTGATCATATGTTTGATGTCATTTCTTATTTTTGAATCGATTTTGCTTATGATTTGGTTACAAAATAGGTACAAATCAAGTATTTTAAAATCGAAAAACCGATTTTACTTATGTTTTGGTTATAAAGTAGGTACAAATTAGGTATTTTTAAACCGAAGAACCGATTGGGACCCGAGCTCGAAAATACATCGGGTTGTACTGGTTCTTTGAAGATTTACTAACCCCGAACCGAACCCGATAGAACCCGAACCAATCCCGAACCGAACTTTCATATAATCTGAATGGGGCTGATTTTGATAAACCCGAAAAACCGAGATCCGATTGGACAAAACCGAAACCCGATTGGGACCACGAATGCCCATGCCTATTATAAATGAATGAAATCTTGGCTGAAGAAAGATTAATAATTATAATCTATTCAATATTCTCACCATCAATGTTGCCTTATTTTTTTTTGCATTTTAAGTAAAAAAATAATGCAAAAAGATATTGATCGAACACGTGACCTTGAGATCTTCAGTCTGACGCTCTCCCAACTGAGCTATCCCCGCTATATGTCCAATAAATTAGATTAATGATTATGATGATATTTAGACGTACTAATTTTGGCCGAAGAAAGATTACTAGCTCTTCAATATTCTCACATGTTGCCTTGTGCTTCTTTACATTTTTTTGATTAGTCAACTTAAACGATAAAATATGTCAAAATGTTGTGAGCATAGATTGAACACATGACCACACTCACTTTAAATATTGAGTTCAGTATGATGCTCTCCCAGCTGAGTTATCTCCGCAACATGACCAACAACATATTTGTTCAATAAATCAGATTATGTATCTTTGGGTTCACAAGATCACCTCGAGTAAATTATTAAAGATCTAAGAACATATTATTGAATTTCAGATTTTGATTTTTTTTTCATGAATGCAGATTGATTTCAACAAATGCCTAATTTTCATGTGTCCTACTAAAAGAATTCCACAGTGCTCATATTCTTGCGGATTTTGATTCTTCCCCGGTGTGAAGTAGAGACTATCTCTATAAAGAAAACGTGAAACAATTTTGTATTTTGTATTTTCAGTATTTTAGAAACCTTTCGGTTTGATATGTAATGAAGAAGTAGAACACAAAAAGTAAAGCTCAAAAATAGTATTATGGGATAACGAAAGCCGACCATGATGTTATTCAGGCCATGTTAGTATGTTAGTAGTATTTAAAATAAGTTGAATTGTACAAGCAACTTTAAGTGACTGTTTACTATGTGTTGTCATTGACTAATTAGAGTACGAAAAACCTGCAATCATCAGGCTGTGCAGAGTGAAAACACTGAGGCTATAAGAGCCTCCGTCAAATCTCTTGTTCATATTTCATTGTATCACGCCAACAAGAAAATATGGGTAGAAGTAGGCATCATCAAGATCATGGTCGAAGAGATGTTCACCAATTAAGCGCATGTTCAGTGATATGATAAACTCCAGGAACGAAGATGCTACAATACTTGCAAACATATTGGAATGTTGGGTGGAACTTGAGACCTTCGAGATGAATACACATGTCTTACGTTAGGCTCGGATTACTTTGTATACATCATCCAAATGCTCAAGAACACAAGCCCATATGATCTCAACATTGATTTGTTCAGGATTCTTATCTCCTTATCCAAATCACCCAGAGCAGTGGCAACTATTATCTTAGCGATCAAAGAAACCGATGCAAGCTTTGCTATAATAGAACTCAACAAAATCGACATGAGGAATTGGGGGTTGAAGTATTAAAGCTTCTCTTTAAAACTAGAGATCATCCAGAGAATCTTTTCTTGTGCCCAGTACAAGCAAATCAGATAACAAAGAAGCATGCTTTGTTCAGCCAAGTTACTTGCTAAACTGGCTCACCAAAATCTGACTCTTTACTTACCACTTGTCAACGAGCAGGTATGCAAACTGATTCTGTGGAAGGTCTCGTTGAAAACTTAGTGAGATTCACAAATTCTCTGTATGAAATCCAAATGATGTACCTAGCCAGAACCCACAGTTTTCTTGGTTGAAGCAAACAATCACAAAGAATTAGCATGTTTGCATGGCGATAAAATGGAGATAGTGGAGTCAGCATTATCTGCTATATGCACACTATTAGATGACAAGGTTTATGTGGACTTGCTTGATCACTTGACTCGTCATCTGCTGAAAATTTGAGACACCAATGATATCTCCACTTTTTCCACAGTGACGTTATGTATACTAGAGACAAAATCTCCCACATGGGAAGTTGGAAAAGATCATAAGTAGTATATAAGATAGATATGTTAATCTATTTACCACCAATTAGTTTTAGGTTTGGAAGTTCCTCTAGCTTAACATAGTATCAGAGGCCGATCCATATAGTCTAACCCGATCCACATTGATATGGCCCAAAGTTGACCCATCACAGGTTGGAAGGGATTCTAGCTTTTTCATGAAACTAGGAGCCTCCTTCTAAGCTAGATATGTTAGCACACACACTGATCTCTTGTCCCAGAATATACTGATATGGTTCAGTTCCACTTCTCTGCATTTCATGGAACATTTTAACAGCTTCTTAAGCACGACCGACCTGGCCATTACTCACAACCGTTGCTGTCCAAGACACAACCTTCTTACACTTGCAAAACATGTCAAGGAGAGAACTGCGCATCCCTACGTTATGTTAACCTGAAAATTGGACCTTATACACAAGCATGAAATGTTGTTATCTAACTTATCTAGTTAGTAGTAGTTTCGTATTCGTTAATAGTATCATCATTATAATATAGTACACATAGTAAATTAAAAAGGAAAAAAAAAACAGGAATTTAAATCTCTATCTTACAGTAAGAAAATCTCATTGCTCAACCTTCAATGTTTGAAGATGGAAGAGTTGCCGCTGTAACAATAACAAAAACAGACAAAGTTATAGCAAATCAATTCTCTTATTGGTGAAAAGAAAGTAAAGAGGTTTCAGTTTTGTTTTTCACTTGTCGCTGCTGCTTGGGGTCAGAACTCAGATGGAACATCACCAGCTCCACTGTTAATAAGTATTACATTTTGCAGATCACCTTCCTATCCATTTGTTTCCTATTTTTACAAATAAGAGGCACCAAACAGAATCAGATTATGAGCTTTGGTTAGTTCATTCTCCAGATTCCAGACCCGTTATGCCATACCTGTTGCTTGTATCCACCATTTATGAGAGACAGTGGAGCCTTCCAATGCTTAAAAGTGTATGTTACATGAATCCATGTGGTGGAGGAGGATAAACCATTGACATGGTGCTGCAGACGAAGAACCTGTACGTAGTTGAAGTGCCTGATAAAAAAAATCTTATGATGACTATCAATGATTAGTAGAATGTAGATATAGACACTTCCAGATATCTCTTAGAGCATGATTATTGGAGGGTTCTGAGGGTAGAGTTCTTAACGGAATATAAGAACCCGTCTCTTAACTTTTAACTAAAAAAGCTAAGAATCAGCTCTTAAATAAGAGTTTTAAGAACCGGTTCTTAACTTTTTTAGTTAAAAGTTAAGAGACAGGTTCTTAGAGCAGGATTATCGGGGAGGGGGAAGGGGTTTTTAGTGTGGGTTTTAGGTTGGGGGGGCCACAAAAAGGGGAAAAAACGGTCACAAGAAAGCCGAAATAAGGATCGATGTTAGGTGGGTTTTTGGACTGTTTGCGGGCCCCACTGACACGTGGCGGCCCGCAATTGGTTGGTCTTTAATTTTTTTTTTTTTACTCAGACCAAAAAAATAAAAATAAAAAAAATAAAAAAATAAAAAACCCCATGTGGGGTTTCAGCGTTAATGATGACCTTATATTCCGCTAAGAACCCCACCCTAAGAACCCTCCAATAATCATGCTCTTACATCTTGTGCGAGAAGACATATACTAAATTAGATTTTGTGTTACATTTACTGATATTACTGGACATAATATAATTAAAATAATTAAAATTTTAGAATATATTGTATATCTTAATATTTATGAAATATTTCATTTTTTAATTTTATAGAAACACACGGCTATATTAAATTCGTAGATAATGTAGCATTTTATATGTAATTATTATTAAATATTATCACATTATTCTTAGTTTTTTTAATATATGAAAATAATAAATTAAATTTTATGTTAGATTTATAGATATTATTATTTTAATATAGTGGATATTATATAATAAAATCATTCTAATTTATAATACACTGCAGATCTTAATATTTAATGTTGAATTATTTTATTTATTTTTTTTTAAATTAGAGAAATACACTTATGTAAAAAAATTCACTAGTAACTAAAAATGTATTAAAATTTAAACACTTAAAAATTATGTGTTTTACCCGCACATGCGGGCATAATTATCTCACGGCTATTTATTAATACATATCCTAAGTATTAGTTCAAAGATCATCATAATAAATTATTATTTATGTTCTCAAAAAATTTAAATTGAAAATTAAATTATTTATATATGAAAAAGTGGTTTTAGAAAATCTATTTTACACTATATTCAGTATGTTTTATTTTTGTTTTTTTTATTCGTCAGTTATTAAGATTTTCAATTTCATATTTGTTTTAGGAAAGACAATCCGACATTTTGTAAACTATGGCATTAAATTTCATTAATATTCATCAGAAAACACAGACAACATGAAATTACCTATATTTCATCTTGAAGAATGAAAAAAAGGATTCTAGTGGCAAAACAAAAAAATCTCAGAATAACAAAATGTTTGCCCATTTCTACTTATAGTAAATCTAAATTATTAAAAATAATTATTTAAATATTTTAAAGAATTTTAGTAATATCTTAAAGTTGAATTTGTTTACTGATTTGAGATGTATAAAAATACATATATCTAGGATATTTTAAACATATAAATAATATTTATGAAATCGATAATCAACAATGTTTCACAAGGTGAATTCTATTGATTTTGATAATTAATAATAGTAAAAAATAAAGGAAAATTGAAGGATGACTAATTTTTAACTGTTATAATTGAAATAATATTTTTTAAGATAACAACACAATATATATAGAGATTACCTTTATAAGCTAAACTACATTTTTATATGTTGGCCAAATTTTGTGATATTAATTTATAATTGAATATCAAATGAATATTTCTATAACTACTAACTAAAATTACTGAGAACATGATAAATAAGTTAGATTATCTAAAATCATGGAGACATGAAAAATCAGTAAGTTCATTTGTTATTTGCTAATGTATATCCAGGACTGTGTATATCATAAATTTGCGAGTTTGTCATTTTGTTAAATACAATATAGTCTCTTATTATTCACCAAATTAACCTTAGAATCAACTGAACAATTTATTATTCAGGTTTCAAATAAAGAATACAATATTTTAAAAAAAAAATTGGGTGCAAGCCACGCTAAAAAATGGAAGCAAAATAATAAGTTAGAAATATAGCACAATCGGTGAACATCGAGAAGTAAGTGACCCCACGGGACTCATCCCACCAAACCTCTCCCAAATATCAAGGCTCTTAAACCCTAGATTGGCATAAGAAAATGCATGCGTCACCTCTTCTTTACAAAGGCTAAATAAACCCTAGACACAAGGTTCCATCCAATTCAAACACATGTATAAATGCATGCGTCTTCATCGTTTTCTTTACAAAGGATAATAACCCTGTTCTTTTGATAGACGCTGCGTCTAGGGTCAACGTCTCCAATTAACCCTGTAATTTTGTTGCTTTAAAAGTATGATGGCAAAGAACCACTGAATCCGGTGTTAATTAAACGAGACGCGGCGTCAGATTTCCGATGATATTTGACCGCTTGAAATTCTAGCGTCAATTAAACGAGACCGCGGCGACTCCTTTTGCTGTTACGGCGACATTTTTTTCTCGTCATCTCTGTCTACGTTTCTTTCACAAAGTAGTTGATGCGAATATTTGGTGATGCTGACGCTAGATACTGCGTTTATCAAAAGAACATGACTAATATAAACACTAGCTTGGCACAAGATTCCATCCAACACAAACACATACATAACAAACGACATATTAATGGACTTTCGATAAATAATTTAAACTTATAATAATTTTAAATGAATTTTTGATGCCCTAAAATAAAACGATTTCCGTAGAAATTTTGCAAAAAATATTGACAGAACTTCCACAAATTTAATAAAATAAACAAAATGAACATTATTCTGTGTTAGAAATTTATATAAATTGTCAGAAAAGGAGCTAAAGCAGTAAAAACGTTCCCTCGGAAATAGCTATCCTTTCTGGTAGTACCGAGAGATATATGAATTCTAGATCTTTGTAAAGTGAGAAAATCGATTTTTGGTGTTAGTAACTACTCCCTCTTTGTTTCAAAAATATATATGTTTTAGAACTTTTACAGATATTAAAAATATATATAAAATTTTGATTACCAATACATTATTTTGTATCTAATTATTTTTCATAACTTTAAACCAATAGAATTTCAATAATCATAATTATGTTTTTTTGTATGCAACATTTCATTTCATTAATTTAAACTTCAAACATACAATAGCTAGAGGGAATTATCCCTCATCTTTGAAATTTAAAACCATAGGAAGTTAAAGCAGGTAAATTCTCCAAAGAGATTGACAGCAAAAATGAGACAACGCTCAAATGCGGCGATAGGAGATTCACGGTAAAACCGGATTCATAAACCATAGTCACCATATGTTGTATATGTTGTGACATTGAAAACAAACCCTTACCTCCAGAACACATCACTAAGACAAGTCTGGTTGCATCTTCTGGTCCCATACAAATCACTAAACAAGATAGCAAAACGGTGAAGGAGTTGAAAAGATTTTCCGATATTTCAATCGGGATATAAGACGATCTCTTACAAAGAGAGATGTTTGTAGAATGATTCTATCCTTTTAGAAGGAGGAGGTGGACGAGAATCTCTCTCGGCCCTGTCAAGAGGAAGGTTGATGAAACTTAACCATAAAGGACAGTTTCAGCGGGATGTTTGTTTCGAGCTTTAGGAGTTTCAAATTTGGAGATGAAACTGAGCACTGAATTGAGGTTGAGGTAGCTAACTGTGGTCTATGCATACACTGTGGGAGAGTAGGCCAGAAGCTGTTGGTGGAGAAACTGCGACTGTCTTGTGAGGACTTCAAAAGATGTTCCGTAAAGCATTGAACAAGTACAGTCAAACGTGTAGGGAACGGGTTCTGCCATTCAACAAAAAGAGACTTCACCTCTGGAGAGAGTGACCAACATATGTATAGCAGCTACAGCACTCGAGCTTGACAAAACCAGAGATATAGCCACCGAATATAATGCCACGCTCACACCAAAACATAGCTGAGATGATTTTTTCCTGAGATAACTCAGACATTAAAACACTTGACTCCTTCACACGGACGAACAGAGAGGTGGACTTGACTTCAGATTCCAAGGGAACAAGCATTGATTCCAAAAAAAACATGTGGACTCCAGCATTACCGTGTTGGATCTATGGAGATTTTTCAGAACCAAAGCTGAGCCCTTAGTCGTTGTTCTCTAACAAGCTTTTAAGGGGTGAGCAGTCGTCGGAAGGAGCAGCTACGAGTGGTGTTCGTGGTGAACAGAGATTAGTTACTGGGTCTTCGAAGAGGAGATTCCTCGCCGGAATAGTTTGATAGTAGTGTTCAGAGCCGTTGAGAATTATAGTTCTGACGAGAATTGGACAAGGAGGACTGGTGCAAGAGCCACACTCCCACCAGAACCTGACAGGATAGATCTTCCCTGAAGGGAGAAAGTTCATCATCCTAAGATGAGGAGAGTAACGTACGTCGCAGCATCTGAGAAGATTTAACTAGAGGAAGAGAATTGAAGGTCAGAAGAGTCAGATCTGGAACTTGTGCCGTCATAAGAGATGAGAAAGAGCTAAACAAGAGCCAAAGGATATAAGTACGTACGGCACCGACAACTTCTATTGAAACTCGCGACGACGAAAGAGGAGAAAAATCCCAGCCCCACAAGAAACTCATGGAGAAGAAAGATAAAAAGAAGAAAAATAGAAACGGTGAGATGGGAAGCGGTGAGAAGTCGGCGACGCCGGCGAGCTACGGAGCTGCCGGCGTCGGAATCCATAGATGAACGAGCTGCTTTGGTAACCATGCATGGGAGCGTTTACTTATTGTTTACTCCTTGTTTTTTTTTTTAAAAAGGGCTTTCATGCACCAATAGTTACTCTTCATAATTATGTTTTTTAAAATTACAATTTACCATATAACTAAGGGAAATTCTCTCAAAATAGCTCTTTTTAAGTTTTTGGCACAAAAATAGTCTTTAAAAAAATGACCAAAATAGCTCATTTTTATTTTGAAGATTTTAATATTTATTTTTTAAAATTTGAAACCCTATCCCCAAAACTCTACTCCTTAACTCTATACCCTAAGTCTAGATTATTTAACTCTATGATAAAAATACATAGTCATTTTTAACCTTTAATAAAACTTATTTTGTTCATTTTTTTCATTGAGTGCTATTTTTGTGACAAAAACTAAAAAATGACTATCCTAGATAATTTCTCTATAATTAATACATTGAAATAAAAAAAAATGTAATTTGAAACATTTTGTTTTAAAACATAGATAATTTCTGAACGGAAAGAGTATAAAACAAACAAATAATTATAAGTTTGAAGAGAAATAGCTTTTCCAAAGGGTTTGAGGCGAATTAGAAGTTAGATATAGGGCCTAATTGGTAAAGACTGTAGCTTTAATTTTTTTTTGCTGTAGAATTAAAGCTGTAATTTTTTAGTTATAGATCTAAATTTTATTTCTGTAGAATTTTGGGATGTACGATTTAAGCTGTAGTTTTTTATAAAGCATGATTAGTATAGATTAGTTGTAGATTAATATTATATACATATATTAAACAAATATGAAATAAAAAATTATAATTATTTTTAATTTTGCTGAATAAATAAAAAATAATAATTCTAAAACTTCCATAACGTAGATTAAACATTTTAACAATTTTTAATAAATAAAACATAAGTTTTTGCATAACAGAAAATCAATAATATGTATACGAATGTTTTGAATTTTAACCATCTCTCTAATTTTTTTTTGTTGGTTTCTGTTGGCAAAAGGACAATTTGAAAACCATAAAACTAGGCTTCAGGTATTTGGCTTTGTAAATCACTTCTACAGACGTTTCTTTCCTAAGCTGATGTGAACAGACTTTTGTTAAATAAAGTTTGATTGCTTTATAAATACAGCAGTAGATTAAATTAGTTTTGTAGAAAACACTCACAGCAACAACCATTCACCCTCCTAATTAACCGAAATTCAAAATTTGTGAGAAACTCGCCAGGATATTTGAGGAAGTCCAAAAACTTTTCTATCAAAAAGATTAGACTTAGGGAATATATTCAATCTTAAAATTGAGATGATTTGATTTTAATGAGTTTTTAGATTATTTTATATGAATTGAAAAATTTAATATGTTTTTTTGTTAAACCATTTTAGAATGTCATCTAAAAGGATAATATAATCAGAGAAAGTATGGAATATTACTTTGGAAGGTTATGATGGACTAATGGAAGCAAGAAATACAAGAGCGAGTTAGTCCCCACTACACTCGGAGATAGATGCTTTCTTACGGGCAATAGAATGTATGAGGAATCTTAGACAATTCTGGGTTACTTTTGCAATGGATTGTGCTTAATTGGTGAAGATGGTTTCAGAACCAGAGTAGTGGCCAACTTTTGCAAGCTATTTGGAAGACATAACATTTTTGAAGAGAAGTTTCAACAGCTCAGAGATCATTCATATATCACGGACACATAACTCAAAGGCGGACAGTATCGCACGCAGTGCAAGGAAACAATTATCGTTTGTCGTTTATAGATGCAGAGCTACCGGTGTGGTTTGCAGAATCTACATGAGTCTGATTATGTTGCTGAAAAAAAAACTAAGAAACTCCATCCAAAAAGTATAAAATAATTTGAAAACTTTAAATCCACATCTTATAATATATTTAATAACAATTGATTTCATAATATTTTACGAACCGTCAAATTTAATAAGTAGATTTTAAATGTTTAAGATATTCATATTTGAATAATAATGAATTTATCATTTTAATACAAATCATTTCAAACTTTTAGTTGAATACACCTTCTAAATTTCTATAGCTATTGTGTTAACTTTTAGTTGAACACACCTTCTAAATTTCTATAGCTACTGCGTTGATGAAATTTTATTAGTAAAATGGTTAGCGAAAAATCATTAAAATCCTTCAAAAATTGACTTGAGAAATCTATCATAGTTGTTACAACAAATTTTCAGTGGCTTAAGATTTAGATTTAGATTTCCGATGGTTATCAGACATTTTATCTCTCAACGAATCTTTGGGGATAATTATTTGAATAATTTTAACAAATTTAATCAAATCTGTATAAATTTATTATTTAGAAATATATTTTGAAATTTTTCTACAAAACTAAAAATTGTTCTAGGTTAATAAATACATCAATCAAATTAATAAAACAAGACGCTAATTCGATTATATATTATTTTTAATGCCCATTTGTTATTTTCTACTCCTCCTGTTTCAAAAATATATATGTTTTATATTTTTCACACATATTAAAAAAATAAATAAAATTTTGATTACCAATCCATTATTTTTTATAACTGACTATTTACTATAACTTTTAACCTCTAGAATTTCAGTAAATCCAATTATGTTTTTTAAAATTAATAATTTACTATTAATTAATGCATTAAAAATAAAAAATTGTTTTTTGAAACAATTTTTTATAAAACATGAATATTTTCAAAATGGAGGAAATATTATTATATATCATCAATTTGCAATTTCCAAATAAAATGTAGACCATCGTTGTTCACCATATTAACTCTAGAAATGATAACTGAACATTTCACATCCCCTATATATTATTTGAGAAGCATTACAACTTCTTTTTATAGCCACATGTCATTAATAGGATGATTCTTAGAATCATTAGAGAAATATGTTGGTCCATCTAATTATATAATAAGCTTTTTATTAAACTAACAATAAATTCATCATTAATGTATTTTATTATTTCTTTAAATAAAATTTACGGAATTGCCTAATGTGGCTAAAGTATATATGACAATTAATGATTTTGAATAATAAAGATTTGATAAAAAAATAGTGTATCTTCTATCATATTTGTTTAATTTTAAACTATTAAATAAATTAAACAACCAAAATAACCATATAATAAAAATTTAGATTTTTATGTATATGTTATATTTTGAATTTTTACAAACGGCTATAAATTACTACAACTGTTAAGAGTCTCACATTCAAATTTTATGATCCATGGTTTAAAAATTTTGCTATGACAAATTACAAATGATTACAAAAATTATATAAGTAAAAATTCTAATTTAATTAATTATTAAGATTAATATATATATCGTTTTAAATTAAACTATAAACCATATAAAATACAATATTTTAGTTTCAAAATTTACTTTGAACAATTTTTTTGATAAAAGTTTTGAACGATCATTGACAACTTATTTTTTTAAATTATAAATTAGTAAAACTATTAATCCCACAATGAAAATTTTGTTATCAGTAATTTAGATTTTTTTCTATAAAAGATATAAATGATCGAAAAAACTATATGAGTAGAAATCATTATTTAATAGACATTAATATTAAAAGAATACTAAAATATATTATCTATGTTAGTATCATTTAAATTTAATTACATATCCTATCAAATATAAAAAAAATATTTTTTGGATTAATAAAATTAATTTATATGTTCGCACCAATTTAATTATATATTTAATAGTTACTGAACTTTAATAATTTAATATATATTAATTATTTCATAATATGTAAAAATATTTAATACATAAAATAATTTATATATATAATGTTGATTCCGCGCAAGTCGCGGATCTTAACCTAGTTAATCAGATAAAGAAGGCAACATTTTTTTCTGATAAAATCGGCTATTGAAGAGCATGCTAAAATTAAAGTGAAAACAAAACGAGAAGTTAGAAATATAAGCATTATCGGTGAACATCTAGCTAAAGTACGTGAAGCCACCACGGGAGTCATCCCACCAAACGTCTCCAAAATATCAAGGCTCTAAATCCTAAATTGGCACAAGAAAATGCATGCGTCACCTCTTCTTTACAAAGGCTATATAACCCTAGATTTTCCCAAGGTTCCATCCAACACAAACACATACACTAACCATGAAACTTCGTGGACTCGTCTTGATCATTTTTCTATTAGCTGTGGTAAGTTGCAAAGCTAATGGGGAAATTACTTGCGAAGAGAACGAGCCATTCACATGTAATAACACTGCTCGTTTAAACAGTAAAGGCTTCCCAAAAGACTTCATCTTCGGCGTTGCATCGTCTGCTTACCAGGCATGTAACAAATCATCATACATGGTGCCACCACTTAAAAACACTTAACTTTAACGTTGCATGGTTGTTCCATTTCATTTCAGATCGAAGGTGGCAGAGGACGTGGTCTTAACGTGTGGGATGGCTTCACTCACCGATACCCAGGTATACCGTTTGCCCGGTATATATATGTATGTCCCTATACATTGATAGTAATGTATTTGGTTACTATCAGAGAAAGGAGGGCCCGATCTTGGGAATGGAGATACTACTTGCGAGTCATATACGAAATGGCAGGTTAATTCTCACAATATATATATACCCACTGAATTATATATGTTCTACGTGTGGATTAATGACATGCAATTGTATATGTAAACTGCAGAAAGATATAGACATTATGGACGAAATGAATGCTACTGGCTACAGATTCTCCTTTGCATGGTCAAGAATCATTCCAGGTATGTGCACATTGTCGATCAGTACTGTATACAAGTAGTGGTATATATTGATTGTAATTGTTTGGAAAATCAAATATATGTTATGTATACGTGAGCAGAAGGAAAGGTGAGTAGGGGAGTGAACAAAGGAGGGCTTAAATACTACCACAAACTCATAGATGGCGATCATCGCGAAGAATATCACGCCTTTCGTTACCCTTTACCATTGGGACATTCCTCAAACACTGCAAGATGAATATCAAGGTTTCTTGAACCGCCAAGTCATGTAAGCTGTTAGTTCCATGACATTAATCTTATGAAAAAAGATAAAAGAGAAAAAACATATATAGATTTGATCGCACATTAATGAAATGATTCTATGCTATGCACAGAGATGATTTTAGAGATTATGCGGATCTATGTTTCAAGGAATTTGGTGGAAAGGTGAAGAACTGGCTCACTCTCAACCAGCTGTACACAGTGCCTACGAGAGGCTATTCAACAGGAGCAGATGCACCCGGTCGATGTTCTCCCAAGGTTGATGAAAGATGTTACGGCGGAAACTCTTCAACAGAACCTTATATAGTTGCACATAACCAGCTTCTTGCTCATGCCGCGGTTGTCAATCTTTACAGAACAAAATATAGGGCGAGTACTTGTCCATTTTTCAAATAGGTGTAATCTAACTTATCTGATGATAATTTAACAATATCATCCTGTATATCGTGACCAACAGTTCCAAAGAGGGATAATCGGACCCGTGATGATAACTAGATGGTTTCTTCCATTTAATGAGACTGATAGAGCCAACATAGATGCAACTGAGAGGATGAAAGAATTCTTCTTCGGATGGTACGTCTACATATATGATCAAGGAAAACAACAATAAAATTTAAGCCATATTGTTTTTTTTTTTTTTTTGTATTTGGGAGGGGATGTGATTTATATTAGTTTTGATGGGAGAACTTGATTTCACAATTTTTGTGAAAAATTTGACTTTGTAGTTATTTTACGGTTTTCACGGTAAACCTGGTTTTAGGGTTTAAAAATATATCACTTAATAATCAAGTAGTTAATATAAATACTTACTTTTATTTTTGTATTCAAGGGTATTTAAGTATTTTGGATCTTTAGATGCAAATTTTCCATCAATTTTTTTCCATTTTTTCATCTTAAAACTTCTAGATTTTCTAGATGTTATCATACGCAATATTGTCTAAACTAACAACATACCAGCATTTACATCAAGATGCAACATCCAACATCAAAAAGAACGTAACATGGTCTTATATTATTACTATGTTGTGTACATATAAACTAATTAATGAATATATATGAATTGTATATGATCAGGTATATGGAGCCGCTAACAAGAGGTAGATACCCAGACATCATGAGGCGAATGGTAGGTAGTCGGCTTCCCAACTTCACTGAAGCAGAAGCCAGACTTGTTGCGGGTTCATATGATTTTCTTGGTCTAAACTATTATGTCGGTCAGTACGTACAGCCAGCTCCGAACCCACTCCCCGTTACATCGGAAAGATACACTGCCATGATGGACCCAGGGACAAGGCTCACATGTACCGTACCACTCTATTTTCACTTAGAAACAACATATAAATTTTATATATATATATAGATATCCTTTTCGATTATACTACATTTTGTGACCATCAAATATTTCATGCTTATGTTTGCAGCTGTAAATGCACGTGGTGAAAAAATTGGTCCACTGGTATGTATGCATGATCTACCCACCCGGATCTATTGTTTCTAGGGGTGGGCGTTCGGGTACCCATTCGGGTTCGGTTCGGATCTATTCGGGTTTTGGGTTTTCGGGTTTAAAGATTTCAGCCACATTCGGATATTTTTAAATTTCGGTTTGGGTTCGGTTCGGGTTCGGATAACCCATTTAAATTATTTTTAAAACTTTAATATTCATTATATGCTTAAAATTTCTCAAAATCTATAAAACAAAATAATATATTACATATAAATTTGTATAATATATGTCAAAATACCTAAAATTAACATATAAATTGGTTTGATTTGAATATTTGGATAGAAAATCAATAGACATTTCAAGATTTTGGTGTTTCGAATATATTTTAGCTATTTTAAACATTTACTTTTGACTATTTATGTATATTTTCAAGTATTTTAGACAACTTAAAAGTATCTTATATATTTT
>NC_027753.1:30140264-30149450 GCF_000695525.1 Brassica oleracea var. oleracea
CTCGTAAATACCACGCAAAATTTACGTCGTATTTACGAGGAAATAGTTTTTCCTCGTAAAATACTCGTAAAATTACATCCACTTTACGACGAAACAGTTTTGTCGTTACGTTACGAGGAAATAACGATGACTTTAGTTTTTCACGTAAATTCGTCGTAAACTCGACGCAAATTTACGAGGATTGTTTTTCCTCGTTAATTTTCGTCGTTAAGCATGTGTTTTCTTGTAGTGTTTGGATGTTTTTAATATACATTAAATCTAAAAATAAGTAATATATTTAGGTATATAAATCTATTTCGGTTATATTCGGGTACCCGAGATACTTCGGTTTGGATCGGGTTCGGTTTCGGTTCTTTAGATACAAATTTTTTGAACCCGTTCGGATATTTAATCAATTTCGGTTCGGGTTTGGTACTACTTTTTCGGATCGGGTTCGGTTCGGTTCTTCGGATCCGGGTTTTTTGCCCAGCCCTAATTGTTTCATTCGTTTTTCTCTTTTTTTCTTATGATTGTTGATATACACATGCTGCTTCCCTTTCTGATCAGTTTGAAGACTTTCAAGGCAGCAGAATCTATTACTACCCAAAAGGCATTTATTACGTTATGGACCACTTTAGAACCAGATACCGTAACCCTTTAATCTATATCACCGAAAACGGTGAGTTCTACTACTTATCTCTTCTCATGTCAATTGTATTTCCAAGATTTTTTTTTTTTTGGCTAACATATTTCCAACAAATTGACTCAGTTATTGTACGATTCAATTAGGATTTACTACCCCCGCTTCTGAAAACCGTCCGGAGGCTGTTGCAGATTCCAAGCGGATTGATTATCTCTGTAGTCACCTATGTTTTCTCCGTAAGGTCATTAGGTGAGTCAGTGGATGTTACTATACTATTTTCGATCATCATAATCAATTGTAGGCTTTTAATGGTTATTTTGGTTTTCAGGGAGAAGCGTGTCAACATAAAAGGATACTTTGCATGGTCTCTTGGAGATAATTATGAATTTGCCAAAGGCTTTGCCGTCAGATTCGGACTCACTTACGTTAATTGGACAGACGTTAGTGATAGAAACCTCAAAGATTCTGGCAGATGGTACCAGAGGTTCATCAACGTTACCTCCAAGAACGCTGCAAACGAAGATTTCCTACGTTCAAGCCTCTCCTTCAAGAACAAGATGAAGACGCTCGCAGATGCATGAAACACTTTTATCCCCATCAAGATCACCTTCACGTCAACTCACTCTTTCTAGCTTGCTCCGTAGTAGATAAAGGAGCTTCTCCTAGCTATCGTACTGTAACTAAATAAAACATACTCCCAATAAAATAAAAAAAGTACATATTAATGAATAATATTTTGGCAAATACCCTCAAATAGTACACTATAAAACAAGCTTTCGAGTAAAAAAAATTAACATATACAGATGAGAGGTGTTATTCAAAAATGACCTAAATTTGTAGTCAAATACAAAACTATCCATTTTTGAAGTTTTGTTTTTTCCTATTGACCCTAACAATTTAACTAATCTACAAAAATGCAGTTAGCTATCTACTTTTTATTTCCAAAATATGCTGATTTTACTCAAACATCCTCATCTTCATCACTTTTTTTTCGAAAATGTCATCGTCTTCTATATCACCAACCACCATTAACAACCAAATTAATCTCTAAATGTACTAGAAATCAATTTATACTTCTTCTTATCTCATTTCTTACATAAATCATTTATCTTATATATCCTTTCTTATTTCATCTTTAAAACTTAAAATTCTGGATTTAAAGATTATATTTTCATTAAAGTTACTCAATTTTGATGATTTTTTGTCAATAACGAGTGGATATCTTTCATTAAGAAGTTTTGGATGCTTGGAGAAGCTAAGCACAAACTCTCACCGGATCTATGTATGATATTCAAAAAAAAAAATCAGATATGTTTCACGTAGAAGTGTTCTGCACGGAGAAGATTTCCTGGGAAGTCTTCTGGTCAATACATAGATTAGTTTTGCAATTAAATATTTTATGAGTTTTCCATAGAAGAATTATCTTGAAATCTTTTAATTTTTATATATAACAAAAAATCGAATAGACTTCCTGAGAAGTTTCCAAAAAAAAAAATCTTTCATTGAAGAAATCTGATTTTTCATGTGACTAAACTTCTCGAGAAGTCTTCTTACTTTTACATGATGTCTCCGAAGTTTTGCAATTGATAAAAATGATAAATTATTTAATATAAAAAGTAATTAATTATCAGTTTCTGTAGAAATCTTTTTTATAAGACTTCTTGAGAAGTATTTTCTATTTTTATTTTGAGATTTTGGTCAAGCGTTTGGTTTTAAGAGTAAATTTTTTGGGAAGTCTACTAACGGAATTCTTCTTCAAAAGTTTTTGCATATAAAGTCGAACATTGCAATTGCAAAATTAACATATACCGAGTTCTTGTGACACTTCAAGGACTTCACATGACCGTAGGAAAATTTTCTAGAAGTCTATTCAAAGTAGACTTTTCTAAAAAGTCTTCTATGAAAAATCAAATTTCTATAAAATTTTGGTCAATTGCAAAAGTAACTTGATTATCAGAGAAGATTTCTTTAGTAAAATTAAAAAATCTAAATACAAAAGTAACCCAATTATTTACAAAATAAAATTTATCAAAAGGTCCTCTAATTGAGCAGACTTATTGAAGAGTAACAAAATAACTTAAATAAGAGATTTTTCGAAAAATCTGCTATGATATGTATTTTCTGTTAATTATAAGAAACTTGTATTTTATCAAAATTTGAAATGAATTTTTAAAATTTTCTTGTCAGTTCATGTGTATTTTTCAATTTGAATTCTTGAATAAAAATTACAATTTAATTATTTATAATTATAAAGTTAGCGATATTCATGTTTATTTATTTTTTTAGATAATGAAAGCGTAGTTCTTGAGAAGTTTTCTCCATTAGTTTTAGTAAATTTGCAATTCTCCGTATTTAAAATGAAGTTTTAAGATTTTTATTAATTCACATGCATTTTTTTGAATAAGATTTATAACTTAATTTTTTATAATAAAACTAGTAATATTCATGTTTATTTATGATTCTAGTTAATGAAATTAGTTTTCTTGAGAATTCTTAAACTACATTAAGGTATAAGTCAGATTCAACTGTAAGAAATTATATTTCTTGAGAATTCTTAAACTACATTAAGATATAATTCAGAATTCTTAAAGTACATTAATATCTGTTTATTAATTATCTTAGATATTATGCTAAATTTATATATTAAAATAATTTTTTAAATAATAATATTAATTAAACTAATGAATTATCTTAAAATTATGGAGAAAATGAAAAATTAGCAAATTCACTTCTTAAATGATGATATACAGATATATATATATATATATATATATGGTCATTATTATCTATCATCTTTAGGTGAAAATTAAAATATTATTACCAATAAAATATTATATTTAATATTATTAGTGAATCTTAACATTTTCAGTAGATTTCATATTTTGACTTTCTTTTATAAAAGAAGACAATCAGACTTCTTTTTTCATTACTATTGTACAATAAAATAAACAAGAAAATATTTTTAATTACAATTAGCAATGGAGAACACGTCTGTCAAACTTGTATTCTTGCTCTCCCTCATCATACCGTTTTGTATGTTTCTTCCTTGTTATATAATTTTTGGTTTGGTTTTGTATTGAAGTTTGTGGTGTGTATATGTGAAGGTTCATATTTGGTTGATGCAAGAGAGATGACAGAAGTGAATTGCCTCGGCGGCAAATGTCCTGAAGGAAAGAAAAATTGTAACTGTTTGTCACCGGTAACCCCTATGGTGGAGACCAATGTGGTTTGCCACAAAGATGACGACTGCAAAAAGTACTGTCCTAAAGGCTGCAAGCCTAGTAATCCATGTGTTTGTACGTGTACTCAATTAGGAGAATGTTTATGTCAGTGTCAAGCGATCCAAAACCACCAAAATTAAAACTTTAATAAGACAGAGGAGCAATAGACAATTCAAATATATATTTTTCATAACATTGTTTTTGTTTAAATTAACTTATTATTCCCCTTGAAAACACATATTTGCACCACTAACAATACCATTGGAAGTTGATACAGTTTTAGTATTAATGCATGCGCTGACTAAAAATGCATGAAACAAGCCCAATCATGATCAAACAATATCTTCATGTTTAATGATTGCTTCTATTTCAAGTTTCAACCATCCCTGCTTCTTCTTCTTTCAAACTCCAAAACATTTCAAAGTTGCAAAAAAAAAAAAAACTATTCGCAATTCAAAAATCTGAAGATAATGAATATTCAGAGTGTGTGACTCAATCCTCTCTTTTAATCCGATGATGATATGAGAAAGAACATGTATGAAGAAACTCATTACACTTTTTTTGGTAAAAAACTCATTACACTTGCTAATTGAATAAAACACATATGTTGCTAGTTTAGTGCATATTCTCCAGTTGGAGTACATCATGATCATCTCAGTCTGATGAGTTTATTAAACAACATAGGATAAAATTTCATTAGCTACGTAGATTGTGGTGCCATTTCAGCTTCTTTCACTTCCTTAAAATCATAATAATTGTGTTTGAAGGTCTCTGGGATGTTGAGCTCAACAGATGGTGTTTATTTTTTGGCTGCGGTCTTGCTTACGAGATTCTTACATTTGTTAATCATTTGGTGCAAGTTCTCCACAATCTAACCTAACTAATCCCATATTAAACTCAAAGGTAAAACCCACTCAAAAGCTACTTTTTAAGTGAGGGGACCAATGAGACTTTATATAGAGTTAGTGATGTTGGTTTGTGGCCGATGTGGGACGTTGCAACAAACTCTAAGGTATCATCAGAAGCAAGTCAAAAACAGCAGAACATGTCGTATTCAGCAATATGAGACATGGAGACCATGATCGAATATCTCAAATCCAAAGCATCTAAAGCCATGAGAGTAGAAAAAAGGACCACTGAGGAGCAATGTATATACCAGTTTTGAGAGATAAGAAAACAAGAGAAGAGCCAGAAACTGATGTTGAAGCAGAGGATCAGCGGAGCAAGCAACTTTGCAGTAGCTTTTGTGCTGTTTCTTTCACTCTTTGCTTGCCTTTTGTTAAAGGAAAAAAATCTTTAGTTCTGAAAAATATGTTAGTATCTTTCTCTATCTTAGCAATAACATTAACCATTGGTATATTTCCTTGTAAATACTCTAATCTCTTGTATTTATTGTGTTTATCTCAACTGTTGATTTATTTCGCTCTACAAAAACATAATCAGCCAATTCTAAAGTGATCAAATAATCTGGTACACAAACTGTAATCAGATAGTAGCTGGCATAGTTTGTTGTTCCAGAAGACTAATGGACTAGTACAATGTGTAGTGAAAGAGCATCTGGCTCCATCTGGTAAACTTTCAAACAAAATATTTGTCTCTTCCTCACATGTACCAACCAAAATAGACTCAGAAATGATTTTAAGAATATAATTAGCAATGGAGAACGCATATGGGTTTATTTCCCTCTACAAAAAGTTACATAACAAAGAATAACTGACCATCGAACATAGAAGAAGCTTACAAAGTATCTCAAGTCAATTACTATGTACTTATTTCCCTCTACAAAAACTAAAAGCGATCCTAAAATGATCTCCAGTAGGAATAAAACAATGTGTAGTCAAATAGTATCTGAACTAAATTGGCATTACAAGATTTCTTTTCCCTTTTTTAACTTGCTTCTATAAAAGAAGACAATCATACTTCTCTCTTCATATATCATCAGTTGTATAATCAAAATAAACAAGAAAAGACTGAGATTACAATTAGCGATGAAGAAAACATCTCTCAAGCTTGTCTTCTTGTTCTGTCTCACAGTCATAGCACTTTGTATGCTTCTTCTTTACTTATATGATTTTTTTTTGTTTCTCGATTAAAGTTTGTAGTGTATGTACGTGAAGGTTCGTATTTGGTTGACGCAAGAGTGATGACGGAAGAAGAAGTGAATTGCCTCAGCGAAAAATGTCCCCAAGAAAAGAAGAACTGTAACTCGTCGTCGCCGTTAGCACCTACAATGGAGACCACTGCGCTTTGCTACGAAGATAATGACTGCAACAAGTACTGTCCTAAGGAATGCAACTCTAGCCGTCCCTGTGTATGTGCGTGTAATGGAGGACAATGTTTCTGTCAGTGTTAAAAGATCCGAATAGGAACCACCACATCTTTTCACCACCCAATAATATTGGAAGTTGATAGAATTTACGTATTATTAAATGACTGTGATGACAAAAAATGCATGAAACATTTACAATCATGATCACACATTGTCTTGATGTTTATGATTCCTTCTGTTTCAACTTTCAACCCTCTTTGCTTCTTCTTTCAAACTCCAAACCATTTCAAAGTTGTAACTAAATTATTCACAACTCGAAAACTGAAGATAATGAATATTCAGAGTGTGTGACTCAATCTTTTTGTCTTATAAATCCGATGATGATTAATGAGAGAATCTGTAGAAAGAAACTCATTGCACTTGCTAATTAAGAAAATCTACGATGCTAGTTTATTGCCTACTCTCCAGTTGAAATATAATCTTGTCATAACATCATCTCAGTCTGATGCGATTCATTAGATTATGTTAATTGATACCAAAATCAAAATAACAGTGGCTAACACTTCATTAGCTAGGTTGATTGTGGTGCCATTGCAGCTTCTTTCACTTCCTTAAATCTTGAATCAACAGTCAATGGTTGTTTTTCTGCGGTGTTGCTTAGGGGAGATTCGTAAAGCCTTTTGTCTTAAATGCATTAAATGCAAATGGTGTACGTCACATGAGCCAGACCAGCAACTCAGCGGTTTGCAGTACATGGTCTCTATCAATCCAACACCACCATTATATTGAATTTCGCCACCACCACCACCGTAAGTGACGGTGCTGCCACCAGATCCTCTGACGCAGAGACCGGGAAGACATAAGCCACCATTGTAACCAACATACAGTTTCTGAGAGTACTTTATGTTATGGGATTGAGGGATTCAACTGCAAAGCTTATTAACAGTGTTAATGAGAAGGAAATTCATACAGAAATAATAGATAACTTCACGAACTATATAAATGACATGACAACATCTATGAACTAATATGTATTATGTTGCTAACACCAACAACATAATTTCGATAACCAAACAAGTATAACATATTTGTGAGTTGTAACCCATCAAGTTATGATGATGTTTTAACATGCTTTCACATCTTCTTTGTTATATACCATTACATTTAAATGCTTGATCCATGTGTTCATATTTTTTATGATGTGGATGGGTTATTATCCACTTTTCAAAGTATTTTTACTGGGTTATGCCAAATTTCAAATTTTGGCATATTTTCGGCTATTGAAATTGTGCTTATAGTATTAGCAAGATAACAAATATTATTCAGAAATGTTGTGATGTGATTCATATAGTTCATATAGTTTTCAATACTAGCTTTGTCCAAATGTGTAGTCATTTTGTGATGTATTGTTTGTGTAACTCACAATCATTTTCTAATTAATACAAATTCAACATTTTCACTGAATCTCCTCTTAATGATCGGTTTGGTGATTGCTTTTTGTTTCAAGTCGACATAGTTTCTTTTGTTGATCTTTACTTGGATATCATTTTCGATTACCAAAGGAGCTTGTGCAGAGGCCAAATATTTTAACAGAAATGGGTGGACCAGGTCCAATGAGTCTTCCTCAAGTTTAAATTGGTAGACCAGGTCCAATGAGTTGTTGTGTATTTACTGAGTCACATTCTATCACATTTTGTAGTTCATAGAATTACATTGGACACCCTTGTTTCATTATCGTCTATCTGTTAATTGCTTCTGCACGTGCATGGTGGATTTGAGATTACAACCTCGAAAGTGATTTGAGAATCACATCTACGTGAAGGCGGTCCTCTCATAACAAGCTGCCAGCTCAAACATCTTTGTTATTTTCTGCTCCCAAATTCAATGTGCCTCAACAAGCCTAAAACTTTCCATTCATTTTCAAAACATTTACTGTACATTGATCACAAATCACCAGCTTTGACTTTCCAAGATGCACCAAGCTATTTTACGGACTGATCCATCAATTTACTTTGTTATTGAGCTTTTGGCTCTCAGTTGAATCTCTGCAATAGTAACTCTTCCTTGTTTTTTTTGTTTTTGGAGACTTTCTTTTCTGATGGATACATTTGATCTATGTTGTGTCCGGATCTGCATAGAAATGTATCCATCAGAAAAAGCTTTCTTTCTTTTAGGGTTCTTAAACAAAATCGATTTTGGAGACTTTCTTTTCTGATGGATACCTTTGATATATGTTGTATCCAGAGGCTAGATTGCTCTTACTTTTTGATCTATGTTGTGTCCGGATCAGTTTACAATAAAATGGGCATAATTTTTAATCGCACCATTAGATCAAATCTCAAACCAGTTCCATAAGAAAATAATTCAATCTATACTATTAAAAGGGAATGAGTTTTGAAAAAATCTTTTTATGCAAGGTTACTGCATCCTTTAATTTTTTTTTTTAACACTGTGTTTCTTATTGAACCACATGGACAAAAAATCCAGAGTATTACAAAAAATCAAAGCATAAAACCATACCAATAGGTATGTCAAGGAAACATAAACGCACTTCACACATACAAAGACAATAGTCTCATGATGGTGTGCGTTCGAATAGAAGGCTGCAGGAGAGGCTAGTGCTTCTGCAAAAATTAAGGATTGAAATTATTCACCGTCTCTACAATGGAAACTCATCAAGAGAGCATTGGACAATTTCCAAAATTGATGTCTTCTTGTTTGTTTCTAAACCATGAACTTGAATCCTTTAAACTGTTTGGGTCTTCTTTTATCCACATTAGCGGCTTGAAAAGAGCTTAGCTTATAAAGATTCATCTCAAAGAGGTTAATCCAACCAATTCGTTAACAAAAGAGAATGAAATTCCATAAACGCCAAAGACCACGAAAAACAATCTGATAGTAGACACTGCTCCAGTAATACTGAAAAACCCAACACTTTCAACTTCAGGACCACCATGAATGGACTCAAACAGGCTGGAAACACAGCCTTTGCATCATGTGAGATGCACCATGGCTTAGGATCGAAACATCACCATCTGCTCGAGTAGAGGCCAGAGAAGAACACAGTCTTTAAA
>NC_027753.1:30149609-30153953 GCF_000695525.1 Brassica oleracea var. oleracea
AAACAACAAAAACACTGAGAGAAACAACACAAGCGAGCTCCGATGCAAATACGACACACCGAACACGGCCTAGAAACCAAGATATTGAAACTAGATCTATGATATCAAGTGGACAAGCGGGCTAGCTACTCCGTTGATCAAAAGATCCGGAACCTCCATCATCATATCAGAGAAGTTTATGACCAAGGTAAGAACATTCAACCAAATCGCTCTAATCGTGCCACTCCACAACAACCTTCATCAGACCAGAACAGATGAGACTGACGAGAGCCTCTCCTGGCGATGGCGAGGAGCGCCGACCGCTGGAGAAGCTAGGATCTCGCCAAGAAGTTTAACGACGGCTGAAAGGTTTGGGAGAAAAAAAATTAACATCCTTTAATTTAACTAATCTATTATATTATGGCTTGCCTTATATTTCACGTAACAATAGTTACCATAAATTACTCTAACAATATGTCAATATTTTTGTTTATTAGGCCCACATCTTTTGGCACCCGATAATTTTATACCTCATTCCATATCTTTGCTTTTTTTTGTAGCTTTAAATTTTTTGCCGTAGAAAAAAATCTGTAGACTTTTTGCTGTGGCTTTAAATTTTATTGATGTAGAATTTTATGGAAAGCACTAAAAATTGCTTTGGATATTTGGCTCTGCAGAGCACTTGTACAGTTGTAGGTTATTTCAAGAGCTGTGGTTTCAAAAAAAAATTAAAACTTAATTGTTCTGAATTTGATGCTGTAGAAATAAATATGGCTGTGGACAGCACCTACACCAACTACCAATCACCCCCAGTATTATATTTAGTTGACGTTATAGTACACGACACATATTTAAATCCGCCTTCAATGTCTCATGTTTACATCTTAGTTTTAAAAGCTTTTCTTTAACAATGGAGAATTTATAATGCAGCCATCTATGTTTCATTACATGTCTTCTCCTCCTATATCAAAAATAAGAGATGTCAATTACTTGAAAAGATTATACCTTATACCACCTATATACATTATCAAAAGTGACTGACCATAACATTTTGAAAAAAATCTACTTATAAAAAGTTGTTAGACCCTTTTACTACTACTTAATTTTTATTATACACAACCAATCATTTTTATTTATTACACTATTTAATTAACTATGAAAATATAATGTATATCTTCAAAATACGGGATCCATGCTGTTATGATTCCAGATAGGCCTATTCAATATGGTAAAACCGAACCATACCGAACCGAACCAAACCGAAATAGACAATATGGTGTTGTTTTGGTATATACCATACAAACCGAATGAATGTGATTTTATAAAAACCGTAGAATTTGGATATGGTTTGGTTTATAACCGATTAAATCGAATAAACCGAACAAAACCGATCAAAGGTAGAAACATGTAAATATGTATATAATTTATAACGACGAATGAAAATCTATTTGTTATATAAGTTATTTTTTTTGTTAATAACTAGTACCATCTTTTTTTACAGTAATAAAGAAGCCCTAATTTGTAAAAAACTTGAACTATAATTAAGTAACAATTCATCGCAACCGAGACTTCTTATTTTCTTAGTCTTCTTTTTCGATCTTTTTGCTTCATTTTAGCATTGACTAAATTGAAGTAAAGACTATAAATTTGATGGACAACAATTAGTGGAAATTCTTCACAATTTTTTTCTTATCTATAAACTAAAAGAGTTTCGTGTTCAATCGAAGCAACATGACTTTGATGAACACTAAATATGGAAGAATAGAAAAACTTTTCTTTGGTGTTTCTGTTTTTTTTTTCAAAATTTTGAGCTTTGATTTTAATTCTAGATTTGATTATTTCATTTGAAGGTATAAGCGTTTTTATTTTTTTGTTCTTTTATTTGAAAATATAATATATTTTTAATAAATGACTGTGATGACAATATAACTCTAAAATTTATATAATATGATCTCAAACTAAATAATTATGTTTTGGTATAAAACTGAATAAACCGAAAACCGGCGGTATATAAACCGAACCGAACCGAAGTAAATATGGATTTAGAATAGTAGTTATATTTTACTAACCGAAATACCGAAAAACCGAAAAAACCGAACCGAAACCGAACCGATATCAGGATTGAACACCCCTAATTCCAGATATGTTCGTATATATTATATTTATTAATTTGGTATATACAATTATTACTGGAGTTATATATGTTGTTGCTCTTTTGACCTTACATGTCATGGAGCATTTACCCTCTAAAACATTATATATACTTTGTTTCATAAATAACATAATGTGTTGTCTTATATTAAATAACATTAAACTAGGTAAATAACATAATGTGTTGTCCTATATAATATAGTTATATTGATGTTTTAATTAATGGTATTTTTATACGTGAATCCTATTTAATGTTTTCAGCGTATATAAATAGTGTACAATGTAAATTTTCTTCATTTTAAACAAGGTTGTTGGACCCTTTCATAAGACTTAACTATTTTTTGGTCTTACCTTATATTTCTCTAACTATATAAATACTTTACATAATTTAAATGAACTCATTTATTATTCTCCCATAATCTATTATATAATTATTCTAACAAGAAATTCCCATGAATATATGACAGATTATTCAAACATGTTTACATATGACGTGATTATTACCACATATAGTTTCATTAATAATATAAATTTGTTAATGGTTTAGTTATTTTTAATATAGGTTGTAATGGAGAATCCTCTGATGTATAACAATTTTTTTTATTTTTACGTGAATTGGAAACTAAAATCATTAACGTCAACTATCAAGTATGAAGCATTAATTTAACTAATTACATGCAATCAATTATTAAGATTTGATCTTACATTCTTTATATATGAACTAAATGATTAATCTTATCATAAATTAATATCAAATAGGTCTAAACGGGTTGGAGATTTAATTGGAATTAGTAAAAAACAGACTGGTTTAAATAGAACATGTTAATGTACTTTACAAATTCTAACAATGCATATGATACGTTTTATTGAATTTTCACAAATGTAATATATCTTGCTCTTTAAATCGGGTAGTTTAGGATATTTGAAAAAAATATAGGATAAATAATTAACTATTAATTATTTGAATAAAAATATTCAAGTCATTAATTTTTTTTTTTTTGCATAAGTTGGTTTATAAATAGTATTTTCAGAATATTTGGTTATTTAGAAGTTAAATATAATTAATATTTGTAGGTATATAATTTATATTTTAAAATTTTAAGTACTCATTTGGTTCTCAGTTCGGTTCCTATTTTTTCGGTTCCAAAAAATAGGATATGCTCGATTATTTATGAAATTCAGCTTAATTTTAGTCTTTTCAGTTTCATACTGTGTGCATGACACATGTTGCACAACTATATATTGTTCGTTGACACAAAAAATGCCTACTTTTACCCTAAATTGATCTAAAATCTAAAAAAGAAATACAATAAAGTACTAATAAAATCTAAAACACATAATTATCCAATAAAATCCTCTATCTTCAAAATTAAAATCGGTAAAACGCAATTAGCACTTACTATCGAAAGGTTGAGAAGCAGAAGAAAAAAAGTTGATCAGAAAAAAAATGAAAAAAAATGAAAAAAGAAAGGCTGAGAAGAATATTGTAATTAAATTTATTATTATTATTATTATTATTATTATTATTATTATTATTATTATCCCTTATTTATTAATTGAGAAACATTACAACATTGTTTTGTAGTCACGTGTCACCATTAAAATAAAATTCAGAATTCTTAGAGAAATATGTTGGTCCATCTTAACTTATATTATACTTTTTATTAAACTAACTATTAATTTGATAAATAGTATACAAAATAATATTCTCGCACTTTCCTTAAATAAAAGCTACGGAATTGCCTAATATGGTTAACGTACACTACAAGAAAACATATTTTTTACTAGGGCAGTATTCGTTGTAAATTCGTCGTAAACGGGGTGTTACGACGAATTAACGTCGAAAGACGTTTCGTTGTTAAACGTCCGTCGTAACGGAGGTTTCGTCGTAAACGACTCGTTACATTTACGACGAAATATATTCCTCGTAAAGCGCAGGGAAAGGATTCGTCGTAAACGCCACGTAAGACTTCGTCGTAAAGCCCACGTAATTGTTTCGATGTAAAACACACGTAAATACTTTCGTTGTAAATCACTCGTAAACATTTCGATGTAAAATCCTCGTAAATATTTTGATGTTAATCACTCGTAAACATTCGATGTGAACTCCATGTAGTGTTTACGAGTAGTTTACATCGTTTCTTATTATATTATTATTAATTAGTATATAATAGATTTTAATTTATATTTAATATTCAGAATTTAAAATAATTT
>NC_027753.1:30157941-30166657 GCF_000695525.1 Brassica oleracea var. oleracea
TGAGGAAGAGAGTTGTGGGAAATGACATATATATAGAGAAATTTTCGAGTTGGGTAGTTGAAATATAACAACGATTTTACAAGGAATATTTTACATGGATTTTACATGGTTTTAACATATTATTTACAACGACTTTACGACGAAATTAGGTAAGTTAAAGCACATTGAATACACGTTTTCACCTAAATATAGCGGTAACATGCTTCGTTGTAATGTCGATGTAATGATTACGACGTATTTCTCATTCCACGTACATTCGTCGTAAACTTACATGGAGTTTACGACGAAATCAGTTCGTCGTAAATTTACATGGCGTTTACGACGAAAGTTAGATTCCTCGTAATTTCGTTGTAAAGACCATGTAAATTTACGACGAAATATTTTCGTCGTAAATGTTCGTTGTTATGGGCATGTTTTCTTGTAGTGGTATATATGAGAATTAATGACTATGAATAATAAATATTTGATAATAATGTTTGTATCTTAGCTCTTTTTGTTTAAGTTTATATTATTAAAAGATATTAAACAACCACATTAATCATATAAGATAAATTTTTTTTCTTATAATATGTTATATTTTGAATTTTTAAAACGAGTATAAATTACTAAAAACGTTAAATGTCTCACACTAAAATTTTGTGATCAATGGTTTAACTTTATTTTTTTGTAATAACAAGATATGAATGATCATAAATCGTATGAATATGAAGTCTCATTTACTAGACATTCATAACATAGAAAAATACTTAAATATGATAATTTCTAAATTTGTATTGAAAAAGTATTGAAAATTTTATATTTAAATTTTGAATTTTGCATTAAAAAAATCGTACATTAGAAATTTTGTGTTTATCACATGAGTATGAATTCTCAATAATAAATATTTATATTAAATATATTATATATCTATGTTCATGTCATTGAAATTTAGTTATATACCATATAAAATAAATAAAATGATTGTTTTGATTTATTTACTAAAAAATATCATAAATAAACAAGATGCATTGTTTTGATTTATTTGTTTAGTCTAATTTAATTATATACATAATATAATACGTAAATGAATACAAACAAAAAATTATAGGTAAAAAATTATTTTTATATATAACATTCATTTCGCGCAATTGCGCGGATCTTAAGCTAGTTATTATTATTATGTGAAATGCTAGTGATTAGTGAAAAGTTTTGTGAAAGTTGATAATATCTTGAATGATTAATATTTGTTCTTTTGAAAGAAAAAAAAAGAATCATGTGAAGGCATTGAAAGCGGAAGAACTCCCTCTTGACAGGCAAAGCTAAGCTGTGTTAGCTACTTTGGGGCCACACCAATTGAACCATTTGGTAAACCTTAGAAACTCCTGTTTTGTCATCAACTTCTTTGTTTTATCTGAAAGCACAAATGTCTGGATCTGAATACTGTTTGAATGATGAGTAATTTAATTAGTATACTTGTTTTGCTTTTGAATGGCTACTGAATAAAGAACTCGTTCCCTTTGTGTTAGTAAAACGGAGTATGTGCGGATAAGGTACATATAATCCTGTTAAAGTTACAGGAACGGGATTTGCTTTTAGCAAGAATACATAATCCTGTTAAAGAAAGCAATGCAATTACAAAATAACATATCAAATGGAAAAAAAAACTACATGATTTTGATATCAGCTCTAGAAACTTTTTCCTTGAGCCAAAGAGAACATTGGATATAGCAATGGAAACTAAAACCATGTATTAAGGAGTCTTATTTGGTTTTGCTCACCTTGTCTCTACTTCGAACACGGCTAGCTGCAGTGGTTCTTGTTCTAGCCTTGAACTCAGATTCTTCTTCTTGGTTGCTGGATTTTTCGCTAGCTCTGTTCTTTGTCTGATGATTGACTTTCTTGGCATTACTATTCTTGGCCTCTGCATGATTCTTGGTGTTCCTTGGAAGCTGAGTGCTAGGCCATGAAGATGCATCAGAAGTCATGGAGTCATCGCTCCCATTTTTACTACTATCATCATCGACTTCTTTTACACGGAAATCATCACCATCATCGTCATTGTATTCTTCAGAGTGATGGCTCCCATGGAAGGTGTCTTCAATGTACATGGTCCATCCTGATTCACAACTACTCTTCTCCTCAGAACCTCCATGGATACTAGGAGACTCCATTGCCAACACAAAAGGTTAACTAAGCTTTTTCTTTATTATAACTTTACGACCTCGGCTTCTTCTAATCTATTTACCCTCTGTGTCTCTCGTTGCCTTTGGCGTTGAAGAACTGTCTTTTTTTGTCTGATCTATTTCCTTTCTTGTGTTTCTGAATCAGGAAAAGCTGGAGCCTATGGAATCACTCATATAAATGAATACCATAAGTGAGTATCACCACATGGCAAACTTAGCACCATTGTTTTTTCTCAATTGAAGAACTACAAGACAAGTCATTTTCAGATATATATGACGGAGAAAAGGTTAGCCTTCTTGAAATAAAAAATAGTACACTTTCTATAAATTTTAATTCTTTTTACCCATTTCTTTTATTGGAGATATCTAAACGGGATTGAATATTAGAGTTACCAAACCTTTTATTACAAGACTAGGTTAAGATGCTTGCGCGGGATGAATATTATATATAAATTAATTTTATGTATTTAATAAATATATATTGAATAATTAAAAATTTAGTAACTATTACGTATATAATTAAATTGATGCAAATACATAAATAAATTTTTTTAATCCAGAAAAATATTTTTTCTATTTTATATGGTATACAATTAAATTTAAATGATATTAACATAGATATATAATATATTTTTAATATTGACATCTGTTAAAAAATATTTTATACTCATATTATTTTTGATCATTTGTATTTCCTTATAACAAAAATTTTAAATCATTGATAACAATAAAAAATTTGTGGGATGTTTTATAGTTTTAGTAATTTATAATTTTAAAAACATTCAATGCAAAGTTTAAAATCTAAATATTCAGTTGTCAATATTTGTTCAATTTTTTTTATCAAAACAATTCAAAGCACATTTCCAAATTAAAATAATTATGTATTTTATATGGTATATAATTTATTTTTAAAAATATTAATATACACATATATAATATTTATTAAATGAGACTTTCAACTTATGTAATTTCATAATCATTTGTATTTTGTTATAACAGAAATTGTAAACCATTGATTACAAAATTTTCAATGTGAGATTTTTTAACAATTTTAGTCATTTATAGTCGTTTTTAAAAATTTAAAATATAACATATACGAAAAAATATAAATTTTATTATATAGTTAATGTGGTTTTTTTAATTTATTTTAATAACTTAAAATTTAAAAAAATGATGGAGAATAGACTAATTTTTATCAAATCTTTATTATTCAAAATCATTAATTGTCATATATACTTTAGCCACATTAGGTAATTTCGTGATTTTTATTTAAGGAAACAATGAAGAACATTCATGATTAATTTATTGTTAGTTTAATAAAAAATTTATTATATATTTATATGGACCAACATATTTTTCTACGGATTCTAAGAATGATTGTGATGATGACACGTGGCTACGAAAATATGTTGTAATGCTTCTCTTTTAATATATAAGGAATATCTATACGGGAATGAAAGGATAGGGTTGACAAAACATTTACTAGTTTTTCCTTCTATCTCTCTCTATGTTTCATTCACTTAGAGCATCTGCAAAAGACACTCTATAACTTCAAATATGAAGTTTTTTGTTTTCCAAAAAAGAACTTCAAAACTTCAAATATGAAATTTTGAAATTTTGAAGAGTGAAACTCTATATTTAAAGTTTCACTACTCGAAACTTCAAATTTAAATTTTCATATTTTTATTTGCATTTTGGTCCCTACAATTACACATCACATTTATGATTCATAAATATTTTCTTGTTTATTGTTTTAATCCTTATAAAAATTATATCTCATAAATATTATAATTTTTGTTTACAAAATTTAAGTTTACACATAAAATTAAATAAAACTTTAAAAGAAGATTTAAAATATTTAAAACTAGATTTATATAACAAAAATATACAAAAAAAACTTAACAAAACAAGCTTTTAAAAAATTACATGAAGACATAACTATTATACATATTTAAATATTACAACAATACTAATAGTCATGTAAGTTTGATCCGAAACCTTCAAAATTTCCAAATATTGTCCAATTTTTTTTGTGCAACTGAATATGGTTGTTGTTGTTGTTGATGTCGTCTTTTCGTACAATTCTTTCTTGTTCATATTGAATATATTCACGAGTATAATATCATCGATAAAAATTAGTCTTTTAGCAATATTTTATGTTTCTCTTTTATTTTTTTGTTCTGATCTAATGTATTTACAAGTATTAATATCACCTGATTCAACAATTTTTATCTCTAATCTACAAATTAAAAATGAGGAGAGCCATTTTTACTTCGAAATGCATTAGTAGATCATATATGCATTACGAAAACACTTTATGGAATAATATGGTATTTTGATTGAAGTTTAATATTAATTAAGTTATTATGTTTATAATTTTATATTGTAATATAATATTTTATTAATTAATATTGTTGTAATATGTTTATATATGTGCTAGTTATTTACAAAAGTTTTATGAATTCAAATTGATTATGACAATTATAAGGATCATATTATAAAATATAAATAGTTTTGAAGTTGTGTTTGATATTTTGCTTTCGGAGAAAAATACCTTTAAACTTCAAATATAGAGTTTGAGAAACTTTAAAATAGAATTCTTTTTTTGAGATGGTCTTACCTATAATCAATCTCACAATTGTAAAAAGATTCAGCTCTTGGGGTGGACAAAAAATGAACAAATTCACCTCCTAGGGTGAACTTTTAAATTCACCCCACCCTTTATGACCAATCAAAGTAACACATAGATTATTAATTAAAAAACATTAAATTAAATAAAAAATAGCTACAAAAAATAAAAACGCTAATTTTAACGACGCTAACGCTTCTAGCGAAACCCTAAACTCTAAATCTTAAATTCTAAACCCTATACCCTAAATTTTAAACCCAAATCCAAACCCGTAAACTGAAACCCTATATCCTAAACCCTAATCCTAGATCCTAAACCGAAATTATATACTTTAAACCCAAAAATAGACTATAAACCTAAACCCTATACCCTAAACCCAAGTCTTAGACCCTAAACCCAAACCGTAAACATTAACCCAAACGCTATAGCATCTAAGTTTGGGGTTTGAGTTTAGGGTTTACCGTTTGGGTTTTAGGTCTAGGATTTTGGTTTATAGTATATGTTTTGGGTTTAGGATTTACGGTTTGGGTTTAGGATTTACCGTTTGGACTTATGGTTAAGGTTTTGGGTTTAGGGTATATAATTTGGGTTTAAGGTTTACGGTTTGGGTTTAGGGTGTAGTGCTTGGGTTTAGGATATAGAATTTAGGTTGATAGTCTAGTTTTTGGGTTTAGGGTATATAATTTGGGTTTAGGGTCTACGATTAGGGTTTAGAGTATAGGGTTTGGGTTTAGAGATTTGGATTTGAGTTTAGAATTTAGTGTGCAGGGTTTAAAATTTAAGATTTAGGGTTTAGGATTTAGCTAAAAGCGTTAGCGTCGTTAAAAAAACGTTTTTATTTTTTGTAGCTATTTTTTATTTAATTTAATGTTTTTTAATTAATAATATATGTGTCATTTTGATTGGTTCTAAAGGGTGAGATGAATTTAAAAATTAGCTAAGTTCTGTCCAAAAAAAATCTCAAGAAACAAGAAGGAATATGAAACCCATTTTCTTAATTAGGTTCGGAGCTGTTCCTCTTCCTCATTCCTTTAATACTCTTCTTCTTCTTTCCCAGTCCTGTCTTGGTCATAAAAGTGTTGCAGCCTTTTGGTGTCTCTCCCTCCCAAAATATAGAAATGTTTACATTTGCATTGAAGGTCATGCAACCGGATTATTGATCTCCTTTGGTGTTTTCAAAAGATAGATTTTCTATTCAAAAATTGTTTCATAAATATATAATTTTTAAGTTGAAGTATTTTCATAAATTGACATTAATAAGACAAAAATTTTAAAATAATATTAATTGAAAATATTTGAATTGATTAAATATTGTTTATTAATAGTTATTTGAAAAATGTATAGTAAAAATAATATATTTAATTGTAAATATTTAGTATATTTTTAATATATATGTGAAAACTGTAGAAAATTCATATGATCAATCATTTGGAATCCATATTGGTTACAGCTAAGCAAATCAAGTATGGTAGCTTCCATATATAACATTAACGACGGGGGATGGTGTAGTAAGACTTTGACGACCCTTCTTTTGAGCATTTAAGTAATTCAATTTTGAAATTTACGAAATTTGATCCTCATAGTACATATAATAATACGCATTGTGGGTCTCATGAGTGGAAATATATGAGGAAACTGTACACATCGTAAATGCCTCCAAGCTTGTTTCTTTGGGAGACTTTTGTATTTTCTCATGTGGGTCTTTGTACTATCATTCATCCTTGATCCTACACGCGTGAGGACTGTTTCTCTCTATAACATCGTTATTTCATTAGTAATGGGATTAATCTTACACTACCTTTTGGCCAATGTTAGATAATTTTTTTTTTTTTTGATNNNNTATATATATATATATATATATATATATATATATATATATAAATAACTTGTTGATTTGATATTGTTTCCTTTCGACACTTAGGTGGGTGAGTAGTTGAGAAAAAGATTAAAAAGAGAGAATTTGAATTTGCTTCTCTTTCACTCTCTATTGATGGGTTCTAGAATATTTTTTTTTGAAAAAGGGCTTCGATGGGTTCTAGAATATTGATTACTCATGTTGTTGGTAAATGATGATGAGTCTATAAACTTAGAACAAATTATGCTCTAAATCATAAATGTCATGTTAATTGGATGCTGTTAAATTTTTTTTAAAGTGGGTATGTCCCTTTGCACCAAACTTTTTGCTTTACTTCAAATGCCTGCTTCTGTCAGGTATACTTCTCCATGGATTAATTTGTCTCTTACTAATAAGTCTCACATGTGAAATTATTGCATATATTATTGTATTTTTGTGTATATATTTTGGAATGTTCCCTCATTTAAATTAGACACACCACTATACTTCTTAAAACCATTTTTCATGATTTGGTTACCATCTTAGATAAGATGACAAAAAACTCTGATGTTACATCATAACTTTCGATTATATCTCTCTGCCATTTTTTTTGTGTTTTTTTCTTCTGTATCATGGTATACACAAAGTGCAATAATTGAATATTGGTTTATGGGTTTCGGAATTCTCTACTAAAATTGTTCTTTCTTTTTTTCAAAGATTTTCTTAGTTGTGCTCATAACCTTCTAAAGAAGTAATCATAACGCAATTAGATGAGACCGCATAAATAAGTTTATGTTATTGGCACGTGAATTTCTTTTCTATATTCGATCGTTTAGAAAATCATCCCTCAACCTTCTCTTCTCTCTATAATAAATTCTTTCTATCAGTGTTAAAAATTCTACGGGTATAAATTTTGCCCTTATTCAAATTCTCGCGATACAATAAAATTCCAGTTCTTTTTATAACACGTTATCAGCACGATCACTCTGCGATTCGGTAAAATTTATTTGTATCATTTATACTCTGTTATAATGGTCGGTATACCGCCTACACTATTATTTATATCATGTTATAATGGCCATGAGTTTCCTACTTCCGGAGAAGGAATGTTGGAGAACAATGTTCTAGTGGTGGAATAGTTGCATCACCCATTTTGGTCATACTACCCTTAAACATAACCCATCTGTTTTCAGACCGGTGTAAATGAGATGCTAGACACAACCCATTCTGTTTATTATTAATTGGTCGGCCGAGCCGCCGAATAATTTATTTATTACTCTGCATTGATCGGCTGAGCCGTCGCATGATTTGTTGTCATAACATAAATATTTCATTGCCATAATTTTTACTTTTATGAAATTTTATAGATTTGATTGACTGTTTAATACGATATTTTCAGACTGATTTTTGGTGCACTCGATTTAACCCCAACGGTCACAAACAAAATTTTTCAAAAAAATTCCCCTTTCTCCAATGGTTATGAACAGTAATTTTCATCTATAAATACAACTCATTTTCACTCCATTTCATCATCCAAAACATTTTATCTTCTCTCAAAAAAAAAAAAAAATTCAAATCGCTCTCCTCCGATTTTTCATTTCAAGAAAGATGATTCGCGCACTTTTGTTTTTATGTGCCATTTTTATTTGTGTTTCTATTTATGGTTTACTCGTTGGAGAATTTACTCCGAGTGAATTTAAGATGAATATCGGTTTAATTTAATTTACATCGCTTCTCATTGTAATTGCTTGCATGATTAATGTAAACGGTTCCTTTTAATATGAATAATATTCTAATAATTTTTATTTATGTGCTTTAGAAATACAAATGGCAAAAATCGAGAAACTTCAGTTTCCGGCATTGGAAGTAACTGGGACAAACTACACGGCATGAGTTACAAACATGGAGCTTCATCTAGATTCCGAGGAAATACTCGGAACAATAAAAGACGGCAATATATCAACCTCTCATGAAAAGGCTAAGGCCGTGATATTTCTGAGAAGGCATCTAGATGAAAATCTTTCGCATGATTATGCGAGAACCAAAGATCCCTTAGATCTTTGGAAAGCTCTGAAGGAGAGGTTTGATAAC
>NC_027753.1:30169635-30172181 GCF_000695525.1 Brassica oleracea var. oleracea
GACCTCTTCACAAAATCACTCCCTACCTCGGTATTCAGGAAACACATCCATAACATTGGGATGCGCCATCAGAAGGATCTATGACTGTTCATTCGAGGGGGAGCTTACGTAGTTGTACTCTTTTTACCTTACTATGGTTTTTCCCATTGGGTTTTCCTGGAAAGGTTTTTAACGAGGCAACAAAGACGTTAAGCGAGAGCGGATAGTGACACCGGCTCCCAAGGGGGAGTGTTACGAAAGTCAAAAAAAAGGAGGAGCCGTAATGTTTGAAAATATAAAAAGATGTGGGGCCCTCTGCACTATTTGCACAGTAAATTTCTTCTCTATATAAACGATCGATTTCGATCGTTTAGAAAATCATTCCTCAACCTTCTCTTCTCTCTATAATAAACTCTTTATATCAGTGTTAAAAATTCTACGGGTATAAATTTTGCGCTTATTCAAATTCTCGCGATACAATAAAATTCCAGTTCTTTTTATACCAGTTTAGAGGAGACTGTGGAAAGACATCTTGCTTAATAAACGTTATGTCTTGGTACAGTACATTGATTTGATTAAGAGAGCCAGTCGGATTTAATGTGTTTGGTTTTCTAAAACAATATTAATGTGGGTCTCACAAGACCACCATTTAAGCCACTGAGTTTTACGTTTTTTTCTTGATTTAAAGTTTTCAAATTAAAAACATAAACTATTACATGATAATGATATGATGATAAATCTTATAGTTGGATAATGTTTGCATGAACAGGTTTCATGCATATTTGAATTCCAACGCATGAAATAACAAAGGAAGAGACTAGAATAAACAACAAACAATGAAAGACAAAACCAAGCTACGAGCTTGGTGGTAAAGGAGGTACAGCTGTACTGCCCGCCACCCGGGTTCGAGCCTTGGCCACAACAGATTTAATATTCTTTCCGTTGGGGCGTTGGACCCCTTTCGGAGGATAGTTGAGAATGTGGCTGCCCAGATACCAGAGTTATCAAAAAAGAAAACAATGACCACATTTTCTTCTCCAGTATAGCTACTGATAAGATTTATGGCGCGACGACCACATTTTCTTCTCCATTAAAGTGTCTTAACATTCCATGTTTTGGTATTTGATAGGAGGCTTTTTCTTCGTCCTACCTTTTGTGCTAAGCGAGGTAGATGACTCTGTCACAGTTTCATCCATATCTTCTAACATAGGACTCTCAGATCCACAGGGGTTGGGTTTTGTGGTTTACGTTTTTGGTGCTCCCAGAATGTGAGATTTCAAACTACAGCATCGTGAGTCATATGATTATGTACTCGTCTTCAATAAAAAAAAAAGAGATATATATATACGTTTTAGCAGACTCTATGTTAGATTGTATAGCCTTTTTATCCTCACAGTAACTTAAACGATAAAATCATTAGGAAAACAAGAAAATTCAGCCAATCGACGTCTAGGGGACCGTTCAAATTGTTTATAAGCATTTCTAATTTCTTAAAAAGTCTTGTTTCATTTTTATAAATATAAACTACGAAAGATTTAAAACATAAATTTTTTTAAAAAAATATTATAATTTATTTATTTTGTAAATATTTATATTCATGCATGAAAACAAAAGAGACACGTAATATTAATTAAAATGGTAAACTAAAAATAACTTTTTGCATTATGCATAATATTTTAATTATATTCTTATTGATCATTCCGATAAATTATGCAAAAACAATATATATAAAGTAATTTTTCAAATAATCTTATAAACTTTTTTATATATTTTTCATTTTTAGATATTGGCCAAGATATTTTAGTTGGAGATGTTCTAATAGGGTTCTGGTGTTTCGTGATTGATGTGTCTCTAGTTCATATATCACGAGAATATCTAATGGTCATTAGTTAAAATGTTAATCTTTTCACCGTCAATTTAAATGCATTAAGGTATGTGAGATTCAACTGATCAACTCTAAGACGTCATCAAATCTCCTATCGTTTTACCAAAACCACCTAACACGAGTTTCTCCCGACTAAGAGTAAGACTAATGCATCCCTGCCATATACAACTTTGCTTTTAACAGTTTTCAAGAACTAATTAAAATAATAATAAGTTACAATTAAACAAATATAAATCTTTGGATTATATGGATAATTGGTTGGACTATAAAAAAAATTTAGCTGCAAAATTTATATCGTAGATGAATTGGCTGTAGTCTTGTAGTTATAAATTTGTAGATTCTTTTGCAGTAAATTTTGTTGTAAATATATTGGCTGTAGATAGAAATTTTGGGTAAAATTATTTTAAAATAAAACATATACACTACAAGAAAACGTGCCCATAACAACGAAGATTTACGACGAAAATATTTCGTCGTAAATTTACATGGTGTTTACAACGCAGTTACGAGGAATCCAACTTTCGTCGTAAACGCCATGTAAATTTACGACGAATAGTGTTCGTCGTAAAATCCATGTAAGTTTACGACGAATGTACGTGGAATGAGAAATACGTCGTAATCATTACATCGACATTACAACGAAACATGTTACCGTTATATTTAGGTGAAAACGTGTATTCAA
>NC_027753.1:30172217-30173304 GCF_000695525.1 Brassica oleracea var. oleracea
GACTACTTCCATTTGTTTTTGCCGAGCTCCTTCCAGCAAATGTCCATGAAGCACTTGCAGATAATTATAAAACGTTAATATATATATATATGTTATGAAATGTTATTAATTTGATTACTTTTGCAATATACAGCCATCGGCGCTTTTTCAGAGATCTTAGCACACGTACGTTAAAGGAAGAAGTCATCGAGCAACTTCATCATAACATTCCGATCATATTGTGCAACTTGGAGAAGATATTTCCTCCTTCATTTTTTGACGTCATGGAGCATGTAGTTGTCCACCTACCGTATGAAGCATTGCTTCGTGGACCTGTTCACAACGGATGGATGTATTCCGTATGAGCGACAGATGAAACATTTGAAGGGGAAAGCAAGAAATCTTGCAATGGTGGAAGGTTCAATAGTTGCGGGGAGTTTGACAGCCGAAACATCTAAATTCACATCGTACTACTTTGCTCCAACTGTTCGTACGAGGAAAAGAGTTCCTAGAAGATATGATGATGGTGGAGTACCGACATCATATCCAATTGATAGTGTTCCTGATATTTTCTGTGAAATTGGACGGTTTGGTGGTAAAACGAAAGAAGTATGGTGGTCATGTGAAGAGGATTAACATAGTGCCCACACTTATATTCTGCTCAACTGCGAGGATGCAGTGACTCGTTACTTTGAAAGGTAAATATTTTTGTGAATGTTAATTATATGAATTGAAGTTAATTATGTATGACTTGATTATTTGTTTAATTTGCAGCATATTTGTATCTCAAGTTCAAAAAGCAATACCAGAAATATCTGCAACTGATGTGGACACACGTAAACATAAGCACTTTGTCAAGTGGTTAAAATCACAGGTACGTAATATATCTCATACATTGATTAATTAAGTAAGTGTTTTGATACTTCAATATTAATTAAGAATAACTGCTTTTTGCAGGTTGATTATGACGATCCTTATTATCCCGTATGGTTTCACGAATTGGTTCAAGGTCCAGTTGCAAAGGTCACCACATCACCTATGTATTTCACACGAGGATTTACCTTTCACACATACGAGTATGTGAGACATCGGGCAACGAGGAACTACA
>NC_027753.1:30176301-30185991 GCF_000695525.1 Brassica oleracea var. oleracea
TTTTACATCGAAATGTTTACGAGTGATTTACAACGAAAGTATTTACGTGTGCTTTACATCGAAATAATTATGTGGGCTTTACGACGAAATCTTACGTGTCGTTTACGACGAATTCTTTCCCTGCACTTTACGAGGAATATATTTCGTCGTAAACGTAACGAGTCGTTTACGACGAAACCTCCGTTATGACGGACGCTTAACAACAAAACGTCTTTCGACGTTAATTCGCCGTAACACCCCGTTTACGACGAATTTACAACGAATACTGCCCTAGTAAAAAATATGTTTTTTTGTAGTGATAAGATATATGATGTATATATAGAATAAATTTTCTACTTTATATTAAATAAAAAAATATGTTAGGAAATTTTACTATCATTTAGTGTCATCTGTATATAGTCTTTACGTTATTGGAAAAACTTAATAGCTTATAAAAGTAGTCAAAAATAAATAAAAATAATTATTAAAATTTGAAAATATAATACTCTTAAAATTAATAAACTTTATCTATGAGTTTTGAAATTTATTTTATATTATGGATGGTTTTTTTTACAGATCCTATTTTAAATAACAGAGAGGTAGGCCTTTTACCAAATATACATTAAACAATTTTTTTTTTGTATTTTTTAGGAAAAACTACATCATGATTGGGGTATAAATTTGTAGAATTTTTATGTATGTTTGAATTTTTAAAATAAAACTATATCATAATTGGTTAGCTTTGATAAGTTAAAAATAAATAAAATTAAATAATTAAAATAAAGCCAAATTAATCATTCACTACAATGTTGTTATTTAAAAGTTTTTGAGCAGAGACTATATGAGTCTTTTATGTTGCTGACAAAAAAAAAAGTCTTTGAGCTTAGTTAAAATTAATCATAGACAAAAAGACGCCAATTCAACATTCGTACCAAATTAAAAAGAGACGTCAATCCAAATTAAAAAGAGACGTCACAATTGTCTATCAACAGAGAGTATGGAATGTTAATCATAGACAAAAAGTCGCCAATTCTTAACATTCTTGCGTTGAGACTTAAGAGAAACTCAAATATTGACCAAAAAGGATTCATCTGTAAGAGTATGGAAAGAACATATATAATCACAATTGTCTATCAACAGCTACATATCCTGTAATTAGTTTTTTTGTATCTCCTAGAACCTTTCTTGTATACATCTCTGTACATATAAGAACAGAGCAACCCAATGCAATATACTCATTCGATTCCAATACTCAATATCATGTAGCCTATTGGCGATCTACATATCTCACCAATTTTTTTTTTTGGCACAAACATATTCAATAAATTGAAAAGGCCAAGTTTTAACCCATAAGTGGGCTTACAACGGATACTGCCGCTAGGGCTTCCTTAGCCAATGTGTCGGCCTCAACATTGTTTTTGCGATTGAAATGAGAAAAAGAGATAGCGACGAAAGCAGAGGCGATCCTATGGATGTCGTGGACGATTCCATAGATTTCCTTAGCCTACAAGTCGTTGTTGATTGCTCGAATGAGCGTTAAATTGTCAGAGAATACCTTTAATCTGGTTAGATCAAGGTTCACTGCGGTGGTGATCGCGGATCAGAGCGCCAGTGCTTCCACGATTAGAGGTGAGTTGATATCCTCTTTTGTATCAATTCCTTGTGCGATACGATTGTTTGTTGCTCCGGTGATGATCCACGCCAAACCCGCTTTCTTTGTATGTTTGTTCCAAGCCGCGTCAGATTTACAGATTGGAGTTGCCTCAAGATCGAGTTGGGGTCGATGAATTACCGCTGGTGCTGGAACTACGGTTAGTTTCTTCGACTTCTTCGGTAGTTGCGCGAGGTTCCACTCCCTGGCTAAACGGATTCCATTCGTCGCCGTTTCCTCCGGAGATAGGGTCCTGTCTTCAAAGATGAGAGTGTTTCGTGCCTTCCATATGGACCAACAGACCCACGGCAGTATACTGTTTGAGATTCCGGTAGGTTGGAGACAGTTTACACTTCTGAAAGCCACCAAAGCTTCTTTGAAATCCTCTTATGCGGCTATGTGAACCACTCTCTGGAGGGGGATTCTACTCCATACCTCTTTAGCGAAAGGGCAGTGGAAAAAGGTATGGCACGCTGACTCTTTTTCTTTACATCTAACGCAGACTGCCTCTGAGTTGATTCCTCTGGATTGTAGATTTTCGCCAAAGGGGAGAGCTTTCTGAATGACTGACCAGAGGAAGACTCGCATTTTTGGTGAGAAGACGCCGTTCCAGACATCCTTGATCCAATTGAACTCCAGGTTTTGATTAGTATCGCAGGGGTTCTGAGAGGCCACTGAATAATATCCAGATTTCGTCGAGTAATCCCCCGTTGATAGAGGCTGCCGCATGTATTTGTTTTCAGCTTTTGACTTGCTTGGTTGGAGGCGCTTGATTTGCGATACTAGCTGAGGTAGAATTTCTTCAATCCTCTTCGTGTTCCACTCCATATCAGAGGTTAGGAGGTCGTCTACCGTAAGGTCAAGGTCTTTCTCTAGGATTGGTCCACATGGTTTTATACTTTCGTGTAGATAGATCCAAGAGTATGTCCATACTTTTGTAGTTTCCCCATTACCAATGGCTTTGCCAATACCTTCATTTAGCAGGTCCCTTCCGTGGAGGATACTTCTCCATCCATGTGAGCATGCTGTAGAAGCTTGGGTTTTTAGGAATGCTTTCTTATGGTAGTATTTCCCCTTAGTACTCTTGCTAGGAGACAGCCAGGTGTTGTTAGAATCCTCCACGCTTGTTTAGCTAAGAGAGCTTGGTTGAATAGCTGTATATATCGAATCCCCAGTCCTCCGCTTGCCTTAGGTTTAGTCATCTTTTGCCATGATACCCAGCACATTTTTCTCTTTTCTTCTGTTGAGTCCCACCAGTATCTAGTCAATACTGATTGTATTCGTTTGCAGATACTGGCTGAGAGCTGGAAGCAGGACATCGAATGCGTTGGGATGGCAGTGAGGACTGCTTTGAGGAGAGTCAACTTTCCTGCCTTAGAGAGAAACCGTGATGATCGAGAAGCTGCTTTCTGTCTGATTCTGTCTACTAAGGAGGTGAAGAGATCATGTTTCCTTCTTCCGAAATGTTTAGGTAATCCTAGATATTTCTCCTTTCCTCCTTCTGTGGATATTCCTAGTAGCTCATTGACGTTTGTTTTCCTATCTTCCTGTGTCTTTGAGGAGAAAAATATAGATGATTTTCCTTTATTGATCTGTTGACCGGATGCTTCTTTGTATTGTAGGAGTATATTCTTTAGGGACTTGCAGCATTCCTCCAAAGCTTGGCAGAAGATCATCGTGTCGTCTGCAAAGAGCAGGTGGTTCACGCGCGGGCTTCCTCTTGCGACTCTTATTCCCTGTAAGGTTCCATCTCTCTCTGCCTTCTTGCATAGGCCAGAGAGTACCTCTCCGCAAAGTATAAATAGGTAGGGCGATAGAGGGTCACCTTGTCTGATTCCTCTCTCCGGTTTGACTGATCCTAGGGCAGTGTCATTTATTAAGTAGGAGTAGGATACTGTCGAAACACATTGCATGATCCAGTTCATCCATTTATCATGGATCTCATGAACACTTGTTCCAGGAACTCCCATTCTACTCTATCATAAGCCTTCGACATATCTGTTTTGACTGCCATATATAGTACATCGCTTCTTCGCCTTAGAGTTCTTGAGAAAATGTAGGGTCTCTTGGGTTATAAGGACGTTATCTGAGATTGCTCTTCCGGATGTGAATGCTGATTGGTTCTCAGATATTATTGCATGTAATACTGGCTTGAGTCGTAGAGAAAGCATCTTAGAGATGATCTTGAAGTAGACATTACATAACGCGATTGGTCTGTAGTCATATACTTTCTTGGCTCTTGTGTTCTTTGGAATTAGTCTAACATGCGTTTCATGTTGCGAGGATCTGATCACCCCCGTTGAGAAGAAGTTCTTGATCTCTGCAATAACTGTTGGACCCACAGTTTCCCAGTTTGCTTGGAAGAAACTCGCTGAGAAGCCATCAGGCCCTGGTGCCTTGTCCGGGTGAATAGCAAAGGTAGCTTCTCTAATTTCTTCAGCGGTGGAGTCTTTGATAAGCATATTGTTTGTTTGATGGGATATACATGGTTGCAGGGCCTCATGGACAATGACAGAACTGCTCTGATTGGTGGACTTGAAGATTTCCTGTAATCGCTGCAATTTGTTCTTCTTCGAACCAAGGTACTCCTCTATCGTCTTCAATAACAGATACTCTATTTCTTGCTTTCTTGCCCTTTTCCATTGCATGAAAATAGCTCGTATTAGAGTTTCCTAGAGTCAACCACAATTGTCTGCTCCTTTGTTTCCAAAATTCCTCTTCTTTTACATACGCTTGCAGTAGGGATCTGTTGATTTGGTATATGACTTCCTCGTTTTGAGTTGATTTTGACATTTCATTGTCCAGCTGCGTATGGAGTTTCTCAATTGATTCTCTACTATCTTCATAGTGCTTCTTGCTCCATTTGCAGATTTCACTTCTGCAACGTGAGAGTTTTTCTTCGACGTGTAGGTGGGGTACACTGTCCCAAGCCTTCGTAATTAACGTTCTTACCTCCATGTTATCTCTTAAACGTCTGTCAAATCTGAAGATTTTTGTCCCTTTTCTTCTTGTGGTGTCCAGGAAGGAGAGCAGTGGTCTGTGATATGAGCATGACTTCGGCATGCCGGGAATCTCACCAATTACTCATGACATTATTATGAAAATTAGGCAGTTATAGTTCCAAATTCACCACAATTATTTGTTTTTCACAAAGTAAGATTTGATATTATATAGTGTCGCTGTCGTATCACAACCGGCGTTCAAATCATATCTCAAAATATGAAACTTCAAACAAAAAGGTCACTTAGTTTGTCTTTGTCACCAAATAAATAAAATCACATGAAAAAATTAAATACAAAACAATGAGACTTATAGATTTGTTTCAAGAATAAGTTTGAGTGAGCATGGTTGAACTTTTGGAAACATACAAAAAGATCTGCCTCTTCAGAAAAATCTAATACAGATGTGGAGATTGTAAATTAACTTCATGGTAATATAATATTTTGGTTTGGTAATCCTATGTACTACGTACTATTCAAATAAACTTCCATCTGGGTCATAGGAAAACCCAACAACTATCTCACAAAATTAGTTGCATCTCACTTCACCAATTTCTCAAGACCCTTGTGACACAAGATAACTAAAACCCTACTATACCCTCTTCTCTCAAACTTATATATATGTTTGAAGTCCCACCATCTTTCTATGTAACTCATCACCTCCGATAAACACTTTTACATGTCCCCAAAAATTTGGACCGAAAAGGGTTTCAGGAGAAGAACTATGAAACTCCTTGTGATATATATCGTTCATGCCATCTGTATCCCATGCTTTTCCTTTGACGTACCGGGAAAGGATCTTCCCTTAACCCTAGATTATTACAAGTCTACTTGCCCAACCGTGTTTGACGTAGTCAAGAAAGAAATGGAATGCATAGTGAAGGAAGATCCAAGGAATGCAGCCATACTTATTCGTTTACACTTCCACGACTGCTTTGTCCAAGTAAGTACAAATTAAATAGTAAATACACACCTTTGCTTGAGACACAAGGGATCTTTCCTACCTCTCTATCCTCATTCATTCAGCCTCATGACACTTCTTCTTCATGTAAAGGAAAATCATAAAGCATCTACTATTACCAACTCTTTTTAGATTATTAATGAAACATATACAGAGTTTAGCTGAATTAAACTAAAAGGGTTTAAATTGTATTTCAGGGATGCGATGGATCGGTGTTACTAGATGAAACAGAGACATTTCAGGGAGAAAAGAAAGCCTCTCCCAACATAAACTCACTGAAAGGATACAAAATCGTAGACAGAATCAAGAACATAATTGAATCTGAATGTCCTGGAGTCGTTTCTTGCGCTGATCTTCTTACAATTTCTGCTAGAGATGCTACAATACTGGTACATATTATTAGTCCCTCATGTGGGTTTATCACAAAAAAAAAAAAAAATCATATTATGAATTATGAAACTGAAACGACATATTCATATTGGTTTTGGTTTAAGGTTGGTGGGCCTTACTGGGACGTTCCTGTGGGAAGAAAAGATTCAAAGACAGCAAGCTACGAGTTTGCCACATCGAACATTCCAACTCCCGAAGAGGGTCTGATCAGCATCATCTCTAAATTCCATAATCAGGGTCTCTCTGTTGAAGACATGGTCGCTCTTTCTGGTATAAATCAATCCTCTAAACCAAGCTAAACCGGGATTGATTATTGATATCGTTGTAGACCGGATTATTGTAACATAAGAACCGAACACTAAACACTAACATTTGACCAAACCTATGTAGGAGCCCACACGATCGGGAAGGCACAGTGTCGGAACTTCCGATCCCGTATCTATGGAGATTTTCATGTGACGTCAGCACTAAATCCGGTGTCGGAGACGTACCTAGCGAGCCTCAGAGAGATATGTCCTGCGAGCAGCGGAGAAGGTGGCAGCAACGTGACGGCGATGGACAATGTGACGCCGAATCTCTTTGACAACTCGATCTACCACACGCTGATGAGAGGAGAAGGGTTGCTGAATTCTGACCAAGAGATGTACACGAGCATGTTCGGGATACAGACACGGCGGATAGTGAGCAAGTACGCGGAGGATCAGGTGGCTTTCTTTGAGCAATTCTCCAAGTCGATGGTGAAGATGGGGAACATTTTGAATTCTGAGAGTTTCGTTGATGGAGAAGTTCGAAGAAGTTGCAGATTCGTTAATACATGAAGATATTCATTAACAAAACTATTTTCCTATAGTTTATTATTTAAAATTGAAAAATCGATTTCCTTTTTCTCCCTTTTTTTTTTATAATTTTCTTGTGATTTGGACCTTGAATATGAATTAATGGTGATAATGCCACAAAATAAACCCGGTGGCTTTTGTGAGGCCTGAGCGATTCTCAAGCATCATTGCTCATAATTTGATAACTGTTCTTTTATAAAAATTTTTTTGTTAATGTATCATAGCCATATTCATTTTCTAAAAAAAATAACATAATTTTTAGAAATGTGGCATGACATGATATTAGTTGTTACATCAAAAAATTATATAGCTTTATATTTTACAAAATTATTTGAAATATATTAACAACTCATATATATCACTTAAAGCAAACTATATATTAGTATAAGTGTGTCTTAAGAAATACAAAAATGCCAATATTTGTCAAATTAAGATTTCGTGGATAGTTGTCAAAAAAAAAAGGATTTCATGGATAGTTAAAATTTTGAAATTGTAACTAAAACTATTAATCCATGAAACCTAAATAAATAGTACTCTCTCTGTTCTAATTTAAAAAGATGCTTTACAACTTTTCACACATATTTAGGCAGCTAACCAAATATCTATTCTAGCCTTTTTATATATGAACTAACTCAATCATTATTACGACAACTCACGAGTATAAGGGTAAAACAAGTCACTTTATATTATCTTTTGCTTTGGTTTTTGGAAACGACAAGCAAATGGAGACAAAACAAAAATTGTAAAACGTTAGTTAAAAAAGAACGGATGGAGTATTGTTTTTTATTAGTATCTTCCTCAACCAAAAATAAATCGATAAAGTTAAAATATTTAAAATAATATACTCATTTTTTACTTTGAAGCAGAAAAATATTGATGTTCAAAAAAAAAAAAGGCAGAAAAATATTATTTTAAAAAACTATTATTTTGCACATGGAGTTACATGAGCGCAAAGGCTGTTCTTGTTCACCCGTATCTCGATAGACAAGGACTGCTTGCGTTACTTATCCTTCATGCAAAACTTGAGGATGCAGTACTTCAGAGCTACACAGCAAGACTATAGCGAAGCTGCAAATTGGGTCATTCAGTTAACGGCAAAATCTAGGATAGAAGAAGATGGCAGATTCACATAACGCAGCTTCAAGAGCTCAGAGTTTGTTGCGTTGAATACCTCAAGTGTTATTATGTGTAGAAATTACCTAAGTTTGATATCTGTTTGTTTCTCTTCCGTATTACACTAAGTGTTTTCATGCACCAATGTGCAGTGCTAAAAATTTTAAATTTAAATTATATGAAAAAATAAAATTTTATTATTTATTAAATTTTATTATTATTATTCAATATTTTAATATAAATTTTGATTTAATTGAACATAAAATTGAGATAAAATAAAAAATAGATTTATTTTAAACTATATTTAAAAATATATATGTATATATTTAAAATTATAATCCAAGATAGATTTTTATCTATTTCTTTTGGATAAAATATATTAAATCAACTAGCATAAATTAATAAAAATATTTGATATAAAAGCTGTATAATTATCAAAAATAACAATTAAACAGTATTTCTAAAATTTGTAGATATATAAAGAAGCTAATAATATTATGATTTAAAATTTACTTTAAAAAAATTAGTACTAAAATTGTATAATTATAAAAAGATAGAAATAAATATTATTTTGAAATTTTTAAAATATTGTTATCATGTTAGTTAATGTCATATTTGAATAGATCTACTTTATTGATGAAATATAATTTACTATCATATTCTAAAATGTTTATCCAAAATATAAATAAGCATTAAATGTAACTTTTCATGTCGCATTTAGACATAAATCATATCATCAATTCTAATATGATATGTCTTATTTATTTAGTGAAATTTATTATAAAGAGAATATGTACCAAATCAATTTGTAAATAATGTTTATGAGATAGAAGCTAGAAGGCGAATGCGCTAAGAAACACTTTTGCATCAGCACTTAATTAGGCTTCCAGTGAAAATTGAAAACAGCTAGTGAGACTATGGATGAGATTCCCCAAGGCTCCGTACATTTTTAGTATATTTGATTTTAAATGCTATTATTAGATTGACAAGCGCAAGATAAATATTAATTTTTTATTTAATCAGATGTCAGATATAATTAACATTTGAATTTAAAACTTAGTTTTGAAGTCTATAAATAAGAATTTTTTGTAGTTTGGTAAATAAGTGCTAGATCCCTCTCTTTAAAGTAAATACAGAATTGTAGAATAAGATAGAATATTTACAAAATTTACATAATTTTCCTTATATATTAGTTGAGAAGCATCCCCTATATATTAATTGAGGAACATTTGAAAAGATGTAACCTCAATTTTGTATTAATTAAAATAAGCCCCAATGCATAGGTGGCACTCAATTAGGTAGTCAATTACATTCAATTGAAAAATAAGTAGGTCCACATTTGATTTTTATATGTTGTTAGATACATAAGTTGGTCAAACTATATGATATAATGATATGATATGTTATTTTCTTTCCTTAAATCAAACCTACGGAATTACCATAAATGACTAATATATATATGACAATTAATGATTTTAATAATAAAGATTTGATAACAATTTATATCTCCTCCATCATTTTTTGTTTAATTTTATATTATTAAAATAAATTAAACAATCAAATTAGCTATAAAAGTAAAATTTAGATTTTTTCGTATATGTTATATTTTGAATTTTTAAAAACGACAATAAATGACTAAAACTATTAAAATTATTATGTTAAAAATTAATGATCAATGGTTTAACATTTTTAGTATAAGAAGATACACATGATTTTAAAACCATATGAGTAAAAAATATCATTTAATAATAAAATAAATAT
>NC_027753.1:30187296-30244923 GCF_000695525.1 Brassica oleracea var. oleracea
ATAAAATATAACGCATATGAATTTTTATTTAATAAATATTCAAACTAAATAATATATATATATATAAATACTAATGATTTAAAGCAACAAGATTGACTGATCAATTTAGTTGTCCAGTTGAAATTTTTCAAAAGTATGTGAAAGACTAAAGTCAAAGTAAATATGGATTTAGAATAGTAGTTATATTTTACTAACCAAAATACCGAAAAAAATCGAACCGAATCAAAACCAACCCGATATCTGGATTGAACACCCATAATCCAAATGAAGCCAAACTATTGTTTCATTCTCCAAAATATAATAAAAATAATAACTTAATTCCGCGCAAGGCGCGGGTCTTATCCTAGTTACAACATTATTTGATGACCACGTATCATCATTATGATGATTCTTAAAATCTATAGAAAAATAGGTTGGTCGATCTAAACACATGTTATATTTTTTTATTAAACTAACTATCAAACTAATTAGTAGTGTACAAAAGAATATTCTCAATTTTTTCTTTAAATAAAAACTACGGAATTATTTAATATGATTAAACTATATATCATATAAAAATACATAAATATGTAAATTTAAAATTTTGCATTGAAAAAATATTGAGACCTTAATATTTTAATTTTGAAATTTACATTAAAATTTTTGTGATTAATGGTTTAAATCATATGAGTAGAAAGTCTCAATATAAATATTTATATTAAAATATATTATATATTTTTGTCAATATCATTGAAATTTAATTATATACCATATAAAATAGGGGGAATTTTACTTATGCACTTTCCTTAGTACCATTATTCAATTATACCATCCATTAAATGACATTTTCAAATATACCCTATTCATTAATGACTAAATGACCTAGGTGCCCCTGAGTAAACCAGATGTAGTAGAGAAAGGGAAAGAGATAAGGTTTGAGGTTCGCCGTCGTCATCTTCATCCAGCCTCGCCGTCGTCGTCTTCATCGAGATCGATCATCGTCTCCATCGAGATCCACCGCCGTCTCCGTCGAGATCTTGTCGTCATCTCCGTCGAGATCTGTCGTCGTCTCCGTCGAGATCTGTCGTCGTCTCCGTCGAAATCTGTCGTCACTCTCTCTCACACAGCCGACGACAAGAGATTACGAGAATCACTCTGTCTTGCGGATCTTCACTCTGTCTTCGCGATGTTCTCGATGGTTTAGGCTGCAGATCTAGTTTGAGAGAGTAGTTTAGTGTGGTTAAAGGTTCAGATCAATCCTCGTTTACTCTCATTGGGTAGGAGAACCGGCGAATTGAGGTGTTGTTGGCTTCATACTTGGTGGTTGTGGGCTTGTTGGTAGAGTTACATCACCGGTGTAGGTCATGGGTCTCGTTTGGTTCGTGTTTCTCATGTTTGCAGCCTTAACTAGGATGTTTAGAGTCTGGTGAAGTTGTTTAGTTTACTTAAGCTTGGTTGAGGTTGTTGATGCATTGGAATAGCTTTGTGGAGAGAGCGTGTGGCTGGGTTTCTATCGGGTTTCTTGCAAGACTTCTCTAGTCTCGAAATTGTTTTCTGGTGCAAGGTTTCAGGTTAAGCCGGCTCTGATGTGGGGTGATAATTCTTCCATCGATTCTGGTGCATCATTCTTGAGATGGTTAATGATGGTGACTAGTGCTCGTTTCTCCTGCTTTGTTCCTTCGTTTCTGCATCAAAGTGCTCTTGTTTTCTGCTGTTATGCTCTTGTTTTAGGAGATCAGGTTTCTTATGTTGTTATGCTCAGTTCCTTTGTTTCTCCTGGTCTATTCTTTAAATTGTCTTCGTTTCTGCTCTTGTTTTAGGAGATCAGGTTTCTGATGTTATGCTGTTATGCTCAATTCCTTCGTTTCTCCTGATCTAGTCTCTAAATTGTCTTCGTTTCTGCTCTTGTTTTAGGCGATCGGGTTTCTTAAGTGTTGTGGAATTTGGATGGTGTCTCTTCACGGGTCTTCAGTTAGGTTCTCCTTGGTGTGGCTTTTGGTTATGTTCCCTCTACCTGGGTCCTCGTTGTGGTGATCTCTGGTAATGCTTCGCTATTCTTCCTTGTTTTGTAGCTAATTTATAAAATAAATCATAAACCCTTACAAATTGGTGTATGAATCATAATAAAAGATTTATAATCCTTTATAAATCATTTTATGGTTTCTTTTGATTTTAAATTACCAAATTCCTTGCATATGTGCAGTTCCCAGCTATTTTTTACATGAAATCAAATATTTCTACTTTCAAGTACACTGATGCTCGTTTACAGTTAATACACACTATTCAGATGCAACAAAAAAGAGAGAGATAGAGATTGGCTGAAACATTATAACTATTTATAAATCATTTATAATTGTTTATAAATCATGAGTGGATAGATAAAATCATAAGCAAGAAGATATTCTTATAACTGATTGATTAACAAAGAAGACACTGAAAGACTCCGTTGTGCATTGCCAAAATGTAAAGTCCGTGAGTTTGTGAATAATGGACATATTCCGGATCTTGAACTGTGTCCAGCAGCAATTCATTTCTTGAAAAAGAGAAACATTATCTTCGGTGGCTAGCACATCCTGTGATGTTTGCCAAAAAGATAGGCTCAAAGCTCCTTGATGTGCAGATGTTCGTCACAGTTAGGATAATAGGCGCAGTTCCTGTCACCAATATGAATTTCTACAAGCTGCTTCGTTCAAAGACTCATGTGGTCTTGTATCCTGGATTGTATGTGAAGCTTTGCACAGAAAGGTAGTTAACAGTTTGTGTATTTTTTACATGTATGGCTCTGACACATTTTTGTAGATCATTTGTAAAGGATAATAAATCATTTATAAGACTTTATCAATATTGTTAATCATTTATAGACGTTTAAAAGGTCTATAGATCACTTTTAAATGATAATAAATAATATATATGTTTGTAAAAGTCTACAAATCATTTGTAAATATTTAAAAATCATTTATAAATAATTTATAATGGTTTATAAACCATATATAAGGGTTTATAAATCTTATATAAAATATTATAAATCATTTATAAGAGTTTATAAAGAAATTTATTAGTTTTTATAAGACAATTTATAGATTGTATATAACGATTTATAAATCTTTTGTTAAGACATTTATAAGATTTTATAAAACAATTTATAGATCATATATAATGATTTATAAAACCATTTATTAGGTTCATAAATATATTTATAATTGGTTATCAAAACAATTTATAAGGCTTTCTAAATATCTTTTAAAGTATAATTCATTTATAAGAGGAAAAATTGCAAAACTAGCACATCTGAAGTACACTTATTCATGTTTACACTATTAAGATGTCCATTTTTAAAAGCACCTAAATTTTATGGAAACAAAAGACAATTATATCATCTAATCTATTTCTACTCATGGTAAGAGACGAGATCAGTTTTAAACCGCCTTCATGGGTGGACTACATCTTCTTCGTCGGTGGACTACCGTGCTCCGTCGGATCAAATGTAGCTGGATCGTAATCGACAATCTATAAAGTTTATAAAACACATCTATTTATAAGAGTTTATAAATCTATTTATAAGAGTTTATAAATCTATTTATAAGAGTTTATAAATCTATTTATAAGAGTTTATAAATCTATTTATAAGAGTTTATAAATCTATTTATAAGAGTTTATAAATCTATTTATAAGAGTTTATAAATCTATTTATAAGAGTTTATAAATCTATTTATAAGAGTTTATAAATCTATTTATCAGGGTTTATTCCAAAGATTATAAGAATTTAATAATCTTCATAACACAATTTATAAGAGTTTATAAAACAATTTAGAAGTGTTTATAAAGGATCATACAAGCCACTCTTTATGACCCTGAAGGCCATCAAGATTCAAGGTTTTGACAGCGGCAGTAAGGCCAGTGCCAGGCTTAACAGGAGCAGTTCCGTTCTCCCCACCCATCCTTTAAAGACACAACCAAAGCCACCTTCCCCGAGAAGACTTTCGGGTCTGAAATTTCTAGTAGCCAACTTGAGATTATAAGAATATTTAACGTTTTTTTTTTTTACAGCAAAGCATTTACAGACTCATGTTGACTCTGTAAACAAGATCGGTAACTCCGCATCCATGTGAACGTTATTTATAAGGATTTATAAAATCATTTATAAGGATTTGTAGAATTTCAAAAGGTAATTCATTTATGAAGTCTTAAAACATTTTATGAAGACTTATAAATTGTTTATAAATGTTTATTTACCATTTATAAAGAGTTTTTATATCATTTCTAAGAATTTATATATCATTGGAGTATCAACACACAGGGTTGGTTGATCCATCTTCAAACCCCCAGATGCAAAGTTCAAGAGTTGAAGATCATTTATAAGAGGTTATAAATCACTTGTAATGGCTTCTAAATCATTTATAAGAGTTAATAAATTGTTTATAAATGTTTATTTACCATTTATAAAGAGTTTTTATATCATTTCTAAGAATTTATATATCATTGGAGTATCAACACACAGGGTTGGTTGATCCATCTTCCAACCCCAGATGCAAAGTTTAAGAGTTGAAGATCATTTATAAAAGGTTATAAATCACTTGTAATGGCTTCTAAATCATTTATAAGAGTTAATAAATTATTTGTAAATGTTTATTTACCATTTATAAGGGGTTTTTATATAATTTCTAAGAATTTATATAACATTTATAAAGATTTATATATCATTGGAGTATCAAACACATAGATGGTTGATCCATATTCAAAACCCCCATATGCAACTTTCAAGAGGTTGTAGGCATGAGTTATTGAGTTTCATGTGTTTACCAAAAAATTGATCTCGTGAGTAAAAAAAGGCAGCAGAATATAATGTATAGCCTTTCCTCTCTATCACACCAACAACCAATAATATTTTGTATTTCCTAGTCATTTCGGCCAAACGTTCAACTTCAGAGCCTAAGATGGATCAAAATAAGATGCACAGATGCCAAATAAATGTACTTTATAGTTTACAAACACTAACTAGAGGCTGAAACTTAAGCTCGTTCATCTATTAACTTATTAAAAACTACATCTTTGATCTCATCAACAACTGTATAAAAACTACAAGTTTAAACTTTACTATGTTCCCTTCCCAGCTTCCTCAACGCCTTAGCTCCAAACTCAATCCCATGAACGAAGCTCTTATTCATGGGAAGCTTTTTTCCAACGGTTGTACTATCCATTCCCAGAGGAGACCTCCCTCTCTCTGACAACACCTATGGCTTCACGTGCTGTTGCTTCTTAACCCCATCAGCATACTTTGCAAAAGAAGTAGGCAGCGAGTAACAGCTCGTAGGTGAATTAGGGATTGACTTTGTCTACCACAGAGAATAGGCTGAGGGGAAGAGGATTTGACTTTGTCTACATGTATAAACTGATCTAGATGAAGCTTATCGCTGAGAATCAAATCATCGTGCTCATCAGAGAGAGAGACGTAAGTGTGAGGAGTCAGAGACTTTGAGATAAAAGCCTAGGTTTGGGAAAAGCTCACCTCCTGCTAGAGCAGGGACGATGCTAACGACTAGTAAGAGAGAGGACATGTGTTCTCCGGCGATTTTGACGTCGGTGTTCATGTGCTTGAGGAGAACGCCAGGGACTAGATTCGCCATCACCGACGGATCCGATTGTCGTCCTTTACTGGAGCTCACCGGATTCTCGCCTCACATATCCGATCGTCGTCCTTTGCCGGAGCTCCCCGGATTCTCGCCTCACATATCCGATTTTCATCCTATGCCGGAGCTCGCCGGATTCTCACATCGAGGAAGAAGATATAGATGGGTTTTTTTTTTATCGATGGTTTAGATAAAAACTTTTAGTAATTGATTACTTTAGGTTTAATTAATTAGGGGACATAGTGGTCATTTTCCTATTAAAAATCTGGTGGCATATTTGGTTAGTGTATAATTGTAAAGTGGTATAAGAAAAATGGTATTTTTGGCAATTCTCCTATAAAATAAATAAAATGATTGTTTTGATTTATTTACCAAAATAATTATTGTAAATAAAACAAGAGGTATTGATATATTGGAAATGCTCTTCGTAAATAAGTACTACTTGTTAGTCAAGTAACCTTAAAGACAACAATGTACGTAAATCCTCACACTTGGTAGTTGATGTAGCGGAAGTTTTATAAAATAGAACTAGAGATCCGTTGATTCTGATAATACCCGGAAAACTAGAATAATCACAAAGATCTTATTTAGTCTAAGAATGCCTAAGATCAATGTCTTCTTAAATTCGTTGAGATCACCAATGATCTACCGAAAACAAGGAACAAAGAGAGAACTCTCAATTTTATTAATCAAATCATCAACTTTTTAAACTACATAAAACCATAGCCTCAAAGACTATCTTATACAATAAAGTCAAGTTATCTGTCTGCTTAGGCTATCCACGTCCTTTTTTAGAGTGGGGCAAATGATGACTCGTGTCGATCCGGTAGTGGATAGGTATTTGTCATGCGTTCTCTTTCCCATTAATTTTCACCTTTAATCTGACCATTAACATCTTCATCCCACTCGCCGTACCATTAATTCGAGCTCAGCCTCTTCACAGGAACCGTCAACGTACTAGCAATTTTTTTCTTCGTTTCTACTGCTTCAGATTCTCTCAACTCCTAATATCATCAAAAATTTCAATGATTTGATCTCTCTGGCAGAGAAAAAAGGAGTACGGGGATCCAAAGGGAAGGAAATCTAAACCTGGCCAGCTCTTATAGAAAGAGGATGTAGCTCGCCTCCAACCTATGAAGATTTGGACAATTCTGAGGCTGAGGACAGTTTCAAGGTTTAGTTTTTGCAATCCTTTTGTTTATTTTTCTTTTGTTACTGTTCCTTGAAGAAGTAATATGTCTTCCAACAAGTCGATTTTGTCTTGTCTAGGCAATTTTTGTTTACCTATCATCTTGGTAAGAGACCGATATCAAGATCTTAGGCCATCATTATTGCTAGGACAATTTTAAGTCCTTAAAATAAAAAAAAGCAAAGGACGCAAGAGATATCAAAGGACGAAGGACGAAGGACAAGCTGGGACGTTTCTTATATAACAACTTTTCCCCTCGGTCCTAGTGTTTTTGTGGGTCCCCTGCCCTTAAGGACCGGCTGGGACGTTGCGATAATGTTGCCCTTATAAATGTAAAGTACAGAACTTTCTCAGCTGTTGTGGGACCCTTAGTCATCGTTGAAAAAGTGAAGGTATACACATTGATACGAGAAGATTTGCCATTGATATATTGAATTAAAGCTTTGCTATATAGATTCAATGTCCTCAATAACTTATTTTCTTTTTGTTTCAGGTTTTTGAAAAAATTGGCACCGTTCAATCCACTGGAGAGGTATTTACTATGAAAGTCTCTTTTTTTAAACACTTATAATGTTTTATTTAACCTTCGGTTTTTCTGGTGAGTGTTGATTGTGTTCATTGTCTGATCTCTAAAACAAAACAAAAAAGTTGTTGTTGTTTTGAGTTGTGTCGGTAATACTTATAGGAAGCTGAATCAACCCCAGTGAAAGAACTTACCCTGAAGAAATGATTTTTTACCATTGATGTCATGAACTTATACTGTTCCTTGAAGATAACTTGGAGTGTTGCTAACTTGAGATTAATGTTACATTTGGGGACTAAGGCTGCTATTCGAGAAGCCATGGAGCAGCCACAATAACCACCTTTCTGTGCGTAGATCCGTCTACTCTCCATGCTCGAGGAATATAACTTATCAGGCAGTCAAGAGAGGAAGAACACCGAGACCTATGGGTGTGTAGTTATCTTCATTCCATCAGAAAGTTTTGGCCAATATAATATTTTCAAGCTATAGGTTTCTGCATGTTAAAAGATCTGATGAAGCTCCAGGAAACAGCTCATAGCAGAATGCACCAATCAAAGACTTTCCTGGAATGTCAACTGGTGCAGGTGGTGCTGCAACCAACGAAGACTTTCCTTGAGAGCCAGAATACACCAGATTCTTAAACCTAACAAGAAAGCCAATCAGCGCTAGATAGTGGACCTATACCAACCGGTAATTTAGTCTTATAATAAACATTAACTAATATATCATCATAGTGAGTATACATCATCATCTTGGTTTGTTACTTTATTTTGGAGTTAATCTCTTGTGGATTTATTCTAATTCCTTTAATCGCAAATATTCATGTAGCATCTCAATGGATCCTTCAGCAGAGGACTTGAAATTGTTGGCGTACAAGTTTAAGAGCAATCTGTTAATAAACCAGTATAATTTCAGATTGCTTGGCATCCAAGTTAAAAAGTTTTGTACTATATTTAGCGAACTTACCTTACGAAAAAAAATTTCAATCTGCTTCTGGAGATTTCTAACTCCTGCTTCTCTGCAGTAGTTTTCTATCAAGAAAAGAAGAGCTGCGTCGCTCACATCAACCTGTTCAGGCTTAATGCCACATTTTCTATGTGCAGTTTTCACCAAATTGTCTCTAGAAATATATTTTATTTGACCTCAGTCCGCTGCAAGAAAATAAGTTGAACATCCACACATAGCTTGACAAACAAGCACCCAACAAGGGAAAAAATTTAACAACATAATTTACAACTACAACAAAGGATCACGATGGACAGTCCAAAATATTAACACCTAAACAAAACTTAGTAAGCCAATGCTGCATACGGCCTAGGTGATACAACCAATTAAACATTATGAAAATATAAATACAGTTTATCTATTTAAAATATTAATTATATTTAGTTTTAAAATTATCAAATATTCTAAAAATATTACATATAAATTAACTCAAAAGAATCAAACTACCGAATACTTTTTTATCCGAAGTAATTAAAAATATAACCAAGAACATTTTAATCTAAAATATCTAAAATTTATCCAAATTATCTGATATTTTAATTGAAAAATACAAAAAACTTTGATTTAACGAATTATCCAAAATTGCACAAAAAAACAAACCAAAACAGAACTGAAGTAGACCCAAAATTTATTGGATATTAGTCAGTTTCTACCATTTTTAAATAAATAGGAACAAAACCAAAATAGTAAAACTAAAATTTATAAATAACCAAACAGTTCCTCTTTAGAACCAAAAAAAATCATAAATCAAAATACCAAAAACCGAAAAAATAAATCGAAATCGAGCTAAAACCTGAATACCATAGAGGCAACCAAAATGTTTCAGGTGGCATTTAGACAAACTGAAATACTTGAAAATATAGTTGGCCGAACCATACCTGAACCAATCAGGTTGTAGTTTTAGTGTAAACTCACCCGCCCGTAGGGCGGGCCAACCACTAGTATATAATAAAACATAAAAACCCTAAAACCTTAGAGATAATTATCTTAATAATAAATAAACTCTAAATAAAACACTAAATAAATAAGATATTTATTCTAAATATTCTCTCTGAATCATTCTCTCCGGGTTGGAAAGATTCGTCCTCGAATCTTAATCGTGATCTTCTAGTTCAAAACTTTCCAGACTTGAAATCTTCATGAGAACTTCCCATCTTTTACGACTTTTCCATAAATAATATTCTTCAAATAAAAGAATATAATTCATTCGCACCATCACCTTAATCTTCAAAACAACCTTAGCGTAACACTTCACATGGAACTGAGTTTTTGTCTTGATGTGATCCTTTATATAATCAGACTAAATCTCCACTATCCAATTGTTCTCGTGAGTTCCCACACTTCTCATAAACATGCCGTCTTTTAGGAGATTGAAGTGGCCGCATATATATTTAACAACAAACAAAATTTCATCGTACTTGGAGGGAAGTCCCGACTTTTCCTCTCTCTCTTTTCTTCTCCTAAAACTAAGCCTTCGAACTCTAATTGCAGACGGTGGTCGGCGGATCCGCCGCCGGCCTCCCATGTGTTTTTCCTTTATTCTTCGCTTCTCATCTTCTCTCTCTCTCTCTGTTGATATGCTCGCATCCCTGCTACAGACTTTCTCCTTGCACCGCTGTTCGCGTTAGGAGTTCTATGTAGTTAGTTTGGTGGTGATTCGGCGAGGCAGAGGTAGGGGTCAAAGGCGTTTGGCTCGGTTACGGGAGATCTTCTCTTTCCGACTCAGATCTGGAGTTTTTTTTCCCAGATCTGGCCTCGAGCAGGTGGTGACGAGGTACGTGAGGACTGTATCTATAAGTTATCCCTGCGTTGGCCAGTCTGGTTAGTTCTCTGGTGTAGCTTGAGCGGTTTAGTGGATTCTCGGGGTGTGTTAGTGCGGAGACTATCGTTGGTCAGCCGGATGTTGGAGCTTGGCTGGGGAAGTGGCGTTTTGTTCCTTCGTTCAACCTCTGTTCTGGATCTGGACTATGAAGCATTGGTTTGAGAGCGGGCGTTTGGGTTTTACTGTCTCTTATTACTCTATGCTGACTGTGTACAAAGAGGAGATCTACAGTGTTGCAGTGGTGTGTGTGGCTATCTAGGCGTGTGCGGGTAGCTAGTGGCGTCACACTTGCTTCTCTGTTCGTGAGGAAGTGCTCTGCGCAGTGGCATTAATCACGGGTATGAAGCTTCTTCTTCTTTGGGCAAGTCCGATGGTGTGGCAAACTCAACTTTTCACGCCCCTTCCGAATAAGAGCAGTGACTTGTAGATGTGCTAGACTTGATCACATCAAGAAGAAGCGTAACAGTCAATCTGCGTTTAGTGTGAGCAGCAGCTCTGTTTTTTGCGGTGGTACTCAACAGATGAGTGAATGTTTCATGCGGTAGCACAGATTAGCTAACTGTGCGGCAAAGGTTTTGGCTAGATCGGTGGGGTAGAGGCATACAACTTCACCTTTATCCGGACCTCCGGTTTCGACCGGGCCGGGACCTTCACTCCGAATGCATCTGTTTGAGCCGTCGTAGGATATGGTAGTTGTGTGTACTAATTTAGCAGGTTATCAAAGGCGTGTTCGTTACGAAGCTGTAGGAGCGGAGTGGTTATGAGGGCTGGCCAATTCTCTGTAAACTCGCGGTAACTTAGCAACCACAACAATGAGACTCCTGCTGTTGGTTCATGGCGATCCTAGACAATGTGCGTTGTTCTGTTATTCAGGATTTGTATTAGTTGTGGTATTTCTGCATTTCAGTGTGTTTTTCTTTTGTATTTTGGTGTTGTTTAGTTGTTTTTCTTTCTCCGCTACTAGTTATCTTTGTAATTTCTGTCTAAAATTTAAAATGGTATAAAATTTAACATTCATACCAAAAAAAAAAAAGTTGCAATTATCTTCATCATAGGTATCAAAAATTGGATCACCAACGATATGTACGTAAACTGTTTCTTCGCTTTCAGAAAACAAGTTTTCTTTTGCGAAAAAATAGATGTTCCCCTTCACCATGATTCCATAATCGTTCTTCGATTAAAAAAAACTAGAGATCACCTGATGTAGCGGAAGTTTTATAAAATAGAATTAGAGATCCGTTGATTCTGAGAATGCCCGAAAAACTAGAATAATCACAAAGATCTTATTTAGTCTAAGAATGCCTAAGATCAATGTCTTCTTAAATTTGAGATCACCAATGATCTACCGAAAACAAAGAACAAAGAGAGAACTCTCAATTTTATTAATCAAATCATCAACTTTTTAAACTACATAAAACCATAGCCTCAAAGACTATATATAATAAAACATAAAAACCTAAAACCTTAGAAATAGTTATCTGAATAATAAATAAACTCTAAATAAAACACTAAATAAATAAGATATTTATTCTAAATATTCTCTCTGCATTAGTAGTCTCTAACTATCTTTGGAGTATCAGTAGCCTTGTGAATACTTAGTGACAGAGTGGCGGATCCAGAAATTATTTAAACCTGGGTTAAAAATAATGGATCTTAATTGTGTAAGTAAAAGAGGAAATAAAAGGAAGTAAAAATAGGGTGTAAAAAGAATTAGAATCCAGGTTAAGTGGTGTAAGCCATAGGAAAAAGAACCATCAGAGTTAGTGAATTTCTATTTTTTAAGCGTAATAAAGCTATTTCTTAGATTTAAGGTGTGTCGGTTGACACCTCTTTACCCCGTGGGTCCGCCCATCATAGGAGTTCGGGAAACCATCAATTACAAAAATATTAGGAGAAGGGAGGTGTCTTGAACAGCACGTTACCCCTTTGAGTTTTGGACCTGATAAACCATGGGCTCTGCACGAAGAGTCAGGGATGTCTCTGGTCAAGCGATTAAGCTTGTTGGCTCTGGAGGTAAGTACTTGTTTATTTGAAAATCGTAAGACAAAATATTTTCTTACGCCATAAAAGCTGGAGTCGTTTCTCTCACTCAAGCTTTCTTTACAGAGAGCTTAAATATTCTGTTAGGGGTTTTAGATGTTTCTTTTGATGGACCTTATATCAGCCCCAGTACAGCATCTACGATATTTTTTTGGTCATATGTACTGTTTGAGCTGCCAGTGGTCATGGACTAAACCCACTAAAACATAGAGTTTGTTTCCTAAATTTACAAAATTTATTTGGAAGAAAACTTCTACTAATTCTTCCAACTTTTAAAAAGATCTTTAACATATCCAAAATTTATGAATTTGGTAAAGAATTTTTATTTTGAATATAAACTAAGAGGTTTGTATTTTGAATATAAACTACGAGTGTTAATCATTGTAAAACTTTAACCAAACTAAACACAAGCCTGTAATTCTACTTTAATTATCTCAGAGTCGGCCCTGCGTTTGAAAGACATGGAATATAGCATGATAGTCAAATTATTGAATAGTGGATAATCTTAGCTAAACAAAATTTATGTAAAGATGTAAACAAATTAAGTTGGGTATAGTAGTTTTTTCTCCAAAGTAAGGGATTACTAAATAGAGTTGCATTTTACTCTACTTTTTTTTTGTAACATTTTACTCTACTATGTTCTTCCAAAATATAGAAATGCTAGGTTTTACTTTAAATATAGGTTAATGATTTTTTTAATCTAAATATAGAAGAAAACGGTTTCTCTATTTTAAAGTAAGAAAAAAAAGTAGGTTAGAGAATACTATTTTTATACTAGCATTTGAAAGCGAATATAAATTCATTTTAATGAAATTTTAGTTTTCTGGTTATATATCTCTGCACCTGAGTCTTGACCTACATGATGTTGAATGCTCTAGCAAAGTACTAGGCCACATGCTCTTAGGTAAAAGGGAAAAATAGTTGTTTTGCTGAATCTAAAAGGTAGAAAGAATGATCTCTCTCACAAGTACGTAACTTTTATATTAACTACGTACGTATACGGATACCGGAGTAATGAATTGTTAAAATTGGTTACAACCACGAGGGTGAAGAAAAAGTTGGTTGATAAAAGGACGACAAGGTTTAAAGGAAAGAAGAATGATAGAGACTAACCACATAATAAACCATAGATTAAAATAAAAAACAAGAGGTTGATTGTAAAACTTGTTCTTTTAGACGAAAAGCTAAAGGAATTTTGTGAATCACGAGAGCCTCACGTGCGGCTCCACTCTCCATGTTCGACGACTTCGCTGTAACCAATGACAACAGCGCGTAAACCACATCAAACCACACCTAGCTTTACATGGTTAATTGTGTATCTAATTATTTAATTAACTTCAATATTTAATGTTAACTGTGATATAGCTGTAAGATATGACTTCCTAATGTTAATTACTCCCTCCTTTGCTGAAATATGATTTTCTAAATTTATTTTTTGTTCCAAAATGATAGATTTTCTAGAATTTTAAAATATTTATGGTAGTTAATATTCATAAATTGTATACTTCTAAAAAAATTAATTGAATTGGTTAATACTATTAGTTAATTGTTATTAAAATGTATAATAAAATAAACAATAAATTAATTTTGAACATTCATTATATTTATAAAATGCGTGAATATTCTAAAAAAGCCTTAGTTCAAGAACGGAAAAAGTATCTTTCATTTAACGACGAGTAATATCAGTGATCAAGGGTTTAATTACTTCTCAAATCAAAATACCAGCCCGTTGTCGGGTTTATGGTAAAATGATTGATCAAATCTCTATATTTAAAAGAATCTGTCTGAAATTAAAGATTTTGCCACCTAATTGACGCCTAACTGTCCCTCATTTAGTTAAGTTTGGTACTTAATAACTTCTCTCACCAATTTCGGCGCAATGCATTCTTCTATACTATATAGTATTCCATATCATTTGTATAGCAATAATTTAAATTTGATTCAGAGTGAAAAACAACTAGTTAATAAACACAGATTTGATGTTTTTGAATATTTCTCCATGTGTCAACATGATTTTGGAATATTACTTATTAACTAGAATCTGTCGATATGAGAGAAGTAGTATATATATGAGCTACTAATCAAACGAGTTATGTCTTAGTCTTCATTAATTATTATAATCATCAATAACTATCACCAATATGATTCAAATATAATTTATAACGGCCGGGGACCAAGTAGGTGTCGATTTTGGATGGCTAGTATTAGTTAGCCCCCAACAGTTTTGGTTGGTAACATATCTTGCTGACGTCGACTAGGATCTGAAAACCAACTGATACACTTAATGATTTTAAAAATTATCAACTACGTACTAAACAGGAATCAGATAAAATATAAGCTAGCTCTTTTTGATCACCGGTATTGTTTTCATTGGTTACTGAGATGGTAATTTAGTAAGATTCGACTTTTACTTTGGAGTTTTGGGTAATGTATACATGAAGAAAGAGAAGCAAAAAAAAAAAGAAAAAAAAAAAAAAGAAAGAGAAGCACAAGCATGTGATAAGAGGATATATTAACCACATTTAGGGCAAAGATTCCTTCACGGTGGGGGCCACGTGGGCAAGGAGGGGCACAGTGTCCGGTGGGTTAGGGAACAGTGCACAACCCCCAACGGACCCACTCGTTGCCTCTTTCCTGAACCGGTCTAGCTCGGTACGGTTTGGTTTATTTGCCGAGTCACCCTTTTACCCCTTGTATATATATATATATATATAACATCTCTTCATTCGTTAGGCCTATCACTCACCACTTCCTCATTATCATCCACAAAGGAAAAAACACATATACCCTTATTGATTTCCCTCTCACACACACACATTCACTTTGAAAAGATTACTGTTTCTTAATCTGTGATCAACTTAGCGAAAATGAAGACGGCCGGTTCAAGCGTAGGGGGAACGAAGAGGAAGATGTGGAGCCGAGGAGTAGGAGGAGTGGTTAGAGAGCAAAAGGCTAAGTTGTACATCATAAGGAGGTGTGTTGTCATGCTTCTTTGTTGGCATGACTAACGAAAACAAAATAATCAAATCATAATCAACGATTCAGCATCATTATCGGCTGAAAGAAGAAGACTAACCAGTTTTTTTTTTGGGGGTGGAGGGGGTCTTAATTATAACTTGGGAAAAAGCTTATATGTATTGGCTTTCTATACGGAACTATACATGTATTTTTGTAGTTTTGCATCCCAAGTAAGAGCTTTTCCCATGTAAATTAGTAGCTAATTAATTCGATATTTTTTGTTATTGTTTTTTTTGGTTGGGTTGGTTAAGTTCCTATATTTTCTGAGATTTAGTTATGACATAATTACCTTACATCAAGGTACAATTTTACATTTACGGTTATTTTTTTGTTAGTTGTTGAATTTAAACTTTAGACGATCAAAAAGTGTTATGGTTTTGGTGACATTCAACAATAAGAACGAACTAAACCGGAGCTGGTTCAATTAGCGTCTTGGTACAAGATTATAAGAAGGGGATAACCGGGATGGTTATTGGAGTCGGCATATGATTCAAGTGTACCGGTCTTCTTTATATATAGAAGAAGAAAGGAGAAGTCAACAATCGAGAGTTAGCTGAATTGAGCTGAGAGAGAGAAGGTTGTTACAAAATCAGAGAGAGGAAGAAGATCATTCTTGAGAGTATTGTTCTTGTATCATCTCTTGATCATCTTCTTTGTAAAGACTATTGGAGTGATTAGTGAAACCTTTTGTTTTTGCCGTCAAGCCCCAGATGTAAAGGATCCACATTGGATCCGAACTGGGTTACCAAATTCTTTGTGTCTTTTCTTTAATGTTTCTTTAAGTTTATATTCGATCAAACGAGTGCGAGAGAGATAGAGAGAAAGGCATTGAGGAAAGTATAACAGAGAGTGAAGAGCGTTGCGATTTAAAGAATCTTTAGGAGATTCGATTCATCAAAAAGTGGTATCAGAGCCAGGTTCAGTGCGATTAGCGATGAAGGAATCGATGGCGAAGATCAAGATTTCGTGTTTCGACGGTCAAGGGGATTTCTCGATGTGGAAGAAGCGCATGCTGGCGCATCTATCGATCCTCGGCCTCAAGGATGCTTTGACTGAAGCACCGGCAACCTCAGGATCTGAGGTGACAATGAAGAAAGGCGAGGAGGAGGAAGACTTGAAGGAGCGTATCAAGAAACTCGAGCTCGAGAAGTCGGAGAAAGCCGAGAAGGCGATGAACATGATTATCTTAAACCTTGGAGATCATGTGTTGAGGAAACTTGAGGATTGTACAACGGCGGCTTCAATCTGGTCTGCACTTGAAAGGTTGTATAATTCTAAAACTCTTCCTAATAGAATTCATCTACATCATAAATTCTATACGTTTAAGATGGTTGAATCTAAATCGATAGATGAGAACATAGATGATTTCTTGAAGTTAGTTTCCGGGTTAAGCAGTGTAAATGTTTCTATTTCCGAAGAGGTTCAGGCGATCTTGATGTTGAGTTCACTGCCGGTTCAGTACAATCAACTGAAGGAAACTTTGAAATACGGAAGAGAGACTTTGACAATCGAGGATGTCACAAATGCTGTGAAGTCCAAAGAGATAGAGCTGAAGGAAGTGAAAGATTTGAATCTTTCACAGAGGTCTGGAGAGGCTTATGTCACTCGGGGTAGACCAGAGAGAAGAGAAAGCTCAAGAGGCAGAGGTTTCAATAACAAGTCTCGGTCAAGATCCAAGACGAAGGTTACCTGCTGGTACTGCAAGAAAGAAGGGCATGTCAAGAAGGACTGTTTTGCTAGAAAGAGAAAGATGGAGAATGAGGAAGATGGAGAAGCAGCGGTGATGGTAGACAAACTACTAGAAGTGGATGCACTCGCGGTTACTGACCAGGATCCAAGAGATAAGTGGGTCATCGACTCAGGGTGCTCGTACCACATGACTTCCAAAAGAGAATGGTTTGTTGAGTTCTCGGAAGTGGCTGGTGGTCAAGTCCTTCTTGCAGATGATAGAGCAGTCTCCGTACAAGGAATTGGGTCTATCAGGATAAATGCAAAAGGAGACACTGTAAAGAGTCTCACAAAGGTCAGGTATGTTCCTAATCTTAAAAGGAACTTAATCTCTGTTAGCTCACTTGATATGCAGGGGTTTAGACAAGAAGGTGGAGAAGGGAAGACGAGTTTCTACAAGAACGGGAAGCTCGCTCTCCAAGGAACTCTATGTGGGAGTTTGTACTTATTAGACGGAGATACGTTGGAGCCTTCAGTTATGCAGCTGTATCAAAAGACGACACAGCATTGTGGCACAGTAGGTTAGCTCACACCAGCATCAGAAATTTAAAAGTGCTGGCAAAGAAGAGAATCCTAGATAAACGAAGGATCAGTGATTTAGAGTTTTGTGAGAGCTGCGTCATGGGTAAGAACAAAAGGTTAAGTTTTAACGTTGGTAAGCACAATTCTGATGCGGTTCTAAGGTATGTTCACGCTGATTTGTGGGGCTCTCCCAATGTTCACTTGTCTTTGTCTAGAAATCAATATTTCCTTTCTATCATAGATGACTATACGAGAAAAGTCTGGGTTTACTTCTTAGCTACTAAGGATGAGGCTTTTAGTAAGTTTAGAGAATGGAAAGGGTTAGTTGAAAATCAGGTGAACAAGAACGTAAAATGCCTTAGGACTGATAATGGATTAGAATTTTGCAATGTTGCGTTTGATAACTTTTGTAAGCAGCAGGGCATTGAGAGACACAGGACCTGCGCACTCCACAGCAAAATGGAGTCGCAAAACGTATGAACAGAACGATCATGGAGAAGGTGAGGTGTCTACTCAACGAGTCAGGACTTGAAGAGAAGTTTTGGGCAGAGGCAATAGCTACTTCAGTGTATGTCATCAATCGTACTCTATCAGCAGCGAATGACTGCAACATCCCAGAGGAGCTTTGGCTTGGGAAAACACCTGGTTACAATCATCTGAGAAGGTTCGGTGCAGTGGTGGACGTTCACATTGATCAAGGGAAACTCAAACCGAGAGCTTTGAGAGGCGTGTTTGTTGGTTATCCTAGTGGGGTAAAAGGGTACAAATTTTGGATTCCTGAGGGGAAGAAATGCATTATCAGCCGTAATGCAGTATTCAGGGAAGACAAGTTGTATCGTGACATTGTCAAGGAGCAGAATGCAGAGCAGAAGCAGATGGAACCAGATAGTCAGGCCAGTGTCAAAGGTTCAGTTGAAATAGAGGAAGTGTCAGGTACTGTATCGAGGAGTGAGTCTGAAGGTGAAGCTGCAGAGGCAGAACCTATGATTGAAGAGTCAACTGATGAAACCGAAGTTCTTAGCAACTATCAACTTGCTAGAGATCGAATAAGACGAGAAATTGTGAAACTTGCAAGGTTCACTGAAGATTCAGAGGTTGCGTTTGCTCTATCTGTTGCTGAGGTCGTTGAAGCAACAGAGCCTTCAAGCTTTGATGAAGCAATGAGGAGCAGGGATTGGAAGAAATGGAACGCATGAATGGATGAAGAGATGGACTCTCTTAAGAAGAACAAGACTTGGTATCTAAGTAATTTACTAGAAGGCAAGAAGGCTATTGGGTGTAGGTGGATTTATAAACTAAAACCCGGCATACCGGGAGTTGAGGAACCAAGGCACAAGTCGAGATTAGTTGCAAAAGGATACTCACAGCGTGAAGGTGTGGACTATCAAGAGATTTTCTCTCCAGTAGTCAAACATGTTTCTATACGGTTGATGCTATCAATCGTGGTGGATAAAGACCTGGAGTTGGAACAGTTAGACGTTAAGACAACATTTCTACACGGCACTATAGATGAAGATATATACATGGAGCAACCAGAGGGGTATGTAGTAGAAGGACATGAAGATAAAGTCTGCAAGTTGGTGAAGTCTCTCTACGGTTTGAAGCAGGCACCACGTCAATGGAACAAATGCTTTGATCAGGTTATGATCAAGAATGGATTCTCGAAGAGTGAATATGACTTGTGCATATACTTGAAAAAACTGAAAGAAAATGAGTACATATATCTACTTCTGTATGTAGATGATATGCTACTGATAGCTAAGGACATGACTGACATTAAGAAGGTCAAGACGATGCTATGTCAGGAGTTCGACATGAAGGATCTTGGACCTGCGAAGAGGATACTTGGTATGGATATTGAGAGGGACAGAGCAGGTGGAGTTCTGAAGTTGTCTCAATCAAGATACATCAAAAAGATTCTTCAAGTTTTCAGAATGGATGAAGAGAAAAGTGTGTCTACGCCTATAGGAGCTTAGTTTAAATTGGTGGCTTCGGAAGAAGGAGAGCAAGGCTCAGCAAGCTCTGATGATGAGTTTCCATATGCTAATGCAGTGGGAAGTATTATGTACGCTATGGTTAGCACAAGACCTGATTTGGCATTCGGTGTGGGTCTTGTCAGTAGGTTTATGAGCAATCCGAGTAGAGAACACTGGCAAGCTGTATAGTTGATCTTGAGGTATTTGGTGGGAGCACAAGATGTTGGGTTAGTATTCAAGAAGAATGCAGATAAGTTCAGAGTGAAGGGCTACTCTGATTCAGATTTTGGAGGAGACCTAGTTCGAAGACGGTCTACAACTGGTTATGTGTTCATGGTAGGAGGAAACACGGTGAGTTGGAAGTCAGGCTTACAACAGGTAGTAGCGTTGTCAACAACCGAGGCTGAGTACATATCACTTGTGGAAGCAATTAAAGAAGGCTTGTGGTTGAGAGGGTTGACAGAAGAGTTGGGGTATGATCAGTCAGAGGTCAGTATAGGATGCGATTCTCAGAGTGCTATATGTTTGGCGAAGAACAATGTTTTTCACGACAGAACAAAGCATGTTGCTGTCTCAAAACATGTTGCTCTGAAAATGAGCTTTGCGCGAGATATGATTGAAGCCGGAGAGGTTGAAGTTCAGAAGGTGCACACATCAAAGAATTTGGCTGATATGTTGAGTAATAACCCGTAACGTGATTTAAGATCATCTTATTAATTACTGATTACTTGGAGTAATGTCCAATTTCTGAATACAAGGTAAGTAGTTGTTATGGTTTTGGTGACATTCAACAATAAGAAGAGCTAAACCGGAGCTGGTTCAATTAGCGTCTTGGTACAAGATTATAAGAAGGTGATAACCGGGATGGTTATTGGAGTCGGCTTATGATTCAAGTGTACCGGTCTTCTTTATATATAGAAGAAGAAAGGAGAAGTCAACAATCGAGAGTTAGCTGAATTGAGCTGAGAGAGAGAAGGTTGTTACAGAATCAGAGAGAGGAAGAAGATCATTCTTGAGAGTACTGTTCTTGTATCATCTCTTGATCATCTTCTTTGTAAAGACTCTTGGAGTGATTAGTGAAACCTTTTGCTTGTGCCGTCAAGCCCCAGATGTAAAAGATCCACATTGGATCCCGAACTGGATTACCAAATTCTCTGTGTCTTTTCTTTACTGTTTCTTTAAGTTCATATTCGATCAAACGAGTGCGAGAGAGATAGAGAGATAGGGATTGAGGAAAGTATAACAGAGAGTGAAGAGCGTTGCGATTTAGAGAATCTTTAGGAGATTCGATTCATCACAAAATGAATTGGTGAATCCAATACTTTTATCCTTCTTCTCAAATTGTTCGTTCTTAAAAAGGAACGGAAGAACACAACATGCTGCATGATCTAAAATATTATCTTCACCATCTACACAAAAATTTATAGCTAAGTAGAACTAGAATATGCAAGCTTGCACGTAGTCAAAATCTTTCCCTTAATTTTCTTTTGGAGACAAAATCTTGCGCCTAGTTATAACGTGTTTGATTCAATGGAGCTTTAACCTTTAAAAAACAAATAGTTTGGATTTCTCAAAAAGAAGAAATAACATCACATATATACGAATGAAAGTTTTTTTCTGAGGATAGTAACATTTCAAAAGTAGCTTATCTATCAAATCAACTTTAAATTTGATTAGTTAATTTATTGATCGTTTACATCTAAATATAAAATTAATCATCAATCTATATTAAATTAAAATCAATATACAGAACTATTATACTAATTCCTAAACTCGTTATAATTAAATATGCATAAAGAATAATATTAATTATGTAATTAGTAATCATTTGCTACCCGATCTAAAAAATATATTGTGAGTCTTTATTTTTATTAATATATTTAAAATTCTGTAGGTCATTTAGGCCACCATTAACCGGGGTGTTTACCCCAGTGCTTAACCACTTTAAAAAAATAAAAATTAAGCAGCAGCGCTTAAACAAGCGCAGTAAGCATTGGTTGTTTCCGCTGTTTGCGGGTCCCACTGATACGTGACGGCCCGCGATTGGTTAATTTTTACTTTTTTTTTTAATCAGACAAAAACCAAAAAAAAAAAAAAAAAAATTAAACACCCCATTTGGGGTGCTAGCGATGCAGATGCGCTTAGTACACTAGTAATGACACCAAAAGGGAAAAGATTAGTACTACAAAAACGAAAACTATTAAAACACATTTATACAGATTTTGAAAACCAAAACAGACAGGAAATACACTAAATTTATTCTCTCAGTATTAGAATACAGTTTTCAAGTCGCATAGATGCCACGTCAGAAGGATTCTGGTGTCTGTTTTGTTCATGTCTGTTAAGAGAAAAATCCAACTTTAAAAGCCACCAACTTATGAGATAGAGAATAAAATCACCTCTTCGAATTATATATTACAGATAAATATAATTTGATACTATACCATCGAAACTTTAAGTTTTTTTTTTTGTCTGTTGTCTGTTATATAACAAGGTAGACTCGCATAGCATTAAAAAGGGCTCTTACACATTTTGTGAAATGAAAACACTATTGGTGTGCCACATTAAGAGACGTTCTCCACCAATTTTTTTTTTCATAATCTTAGAGAGCATCACCAGCGTTAGTATAGTTAGTATAAGCAAAAGTCTCTCAACGTTAACTTATTAAATTAATTTGACAAAAGAGGAGAGAAAGAGATAAAAGTAAGAGGGATGGAGAGAGACGTCCCTTGTTCAAAAAAACGTTCGGGAATATATACGAGAGACGTTTCTGCTATATGCCATCATGTAACTAAGTTAGTTTTCCCTAATTTAATTTTTAATTGAAAATATTAAAGTATATTATTATTTTATGTTTAAGATACTAATTGAGAAACTAAACCACTGCTTATGCTTTATATATACCAAGGTAGCAGTTTGACCAAAAAAAAAATATATACCAAGGTAGCAATGAGTAAACAGCATAATCACAAAATCAATTAGATTATTATTATGCAGACACACGAAAAACAATATTTAAGCTTTTTATCCAAAAAATGTATCATCAGATTTTAGTACGGAAAACGGCCTATTTCAATTGGACTTTACGCTTCGTATCTTTTCCTTCACGAATTTTATAGTAGTGCGTATTTCATCGTGAACTTTCAAAAAATTTAAAAATCCTATATGAACTCTCAAAATCGTGTCTATATATGTTGACGATCAAAGGTGTTAGTCAACCGCTAATTTATAAAACGACGTCGTTTTGGATAAATCTAAAAATTCAAAATTTGCTTCTTCCTAGTTTCAAACCCAAGCACTGAAACACCTCAATGAACATCTTAACCGCTAGATTAGAGTAACTTTCTTGTTTTAGGAGTGTAAACATTAGCACTTATATATACGTTTTGATCTTATCAAATAAATCTTATCAATTATTTTTTGTTTTAATCTTAACAAATAAATATATAATTATTTATATTTTTAAATAAAGTTTATGAAACCTTATTATTTTATAAATTTTAATTAATTACCATTTGTTTAATAATTTTATATTATTATTAAAAATAAATTATAAGTAAAAATTTTATTTTATGCCTATAGAGTTAAATTTATAAGTTAAATTTGATTTTATATTTCATTTTTATAATATCACAATATATCTAAATGAGTTGTTTTATATATTTCATTTGTAATATTACAATTTTTAATAGTATTATAATATATTATAATTTGACCTTATATGTTTATTTTTAATAATACTAAAACTTAAATATTTAAATCAACAGTAATTAATTTAAATTTATAAAATAAGGTTTCGTAAAATTTATTTAAAAGCATAATAATGATATATTTATTTGATAAGATTAAAACATTAAATAAATTGATAAGATTTATTTGATAAAATCAAAATGTATATATAAGTGTTAATGTTTACACTACTACAACAAGAAAGTTATGCTAGTCTAGTGGTTAAGATGTTCATTGATGTGTTCCAGTGTTCGGGTTCAAACCTAAGAAGAAGTAGTTTTTTGATTTTTTAGATTTATCCAAAACGACGTCATTTTGATAAATTAACGGTTGACTAACACCTTTGACGGTCAACATATATATAGGCACGATTAGGAGAGTTCATATAGGATTTTTGATTTTTTTTAAAGCTCATGATGAAATACGCATTACTGCAAAGTTCGTGTGAAAGAAAAAACACTATGCGTAAAATCCATGATGAAGTATGCATATTTTCCCATTTTAGTAAAATCCATGATGAAGTACGCATATTTTCCCATTTTAGTACTACCTACTTCTTTCTTTAATAAAACGGCTAAATTGGACTACACATAAAGTGCCGCAAAAACAGGTTTTACAGGTCTTTAAATAATCAAACAAAACCAAATTGTTCTCGTATCTCTGCGTATCCAAAGTTCCAAACCTTCTTACATTTTTTTTTTTCTTTCTAATCAATCATCAAAACTATCAAGACTGAAGTACAATCTTATAGAAATATATTAAAACAGAAGTCACGACCTTAATTTATGTGTGATTTTTTAAAAAAATAGATCCAATGGACATATTTCTAAAAAGTCATGTTACATTTAATCTATAATCTTATCATTTAAATTTTGGGTCTACCGGAAATTTTTATTGGGCTATCAATAATTGGATATAAACAATATATGATCCATTAGATTTATAGATAGTATAAATGAAATAGATATAATTTAATATTGTAATACTATACATCCATATGTGTTAAATATTTAAATATTTGTCGATGTTAACTTTTAAAATTATAAACATTTTTTTAAATAACAAAAATCATATTATCTAACAATGATTAATCTTTACTATCTTAAACCAATGAAAACAAATTTTAAACTATATAGTTTATTCTTGTGACAAAAAAAAAACTATATAGTTTATTTTAAAATTAAACAAAAAACTAAATGTTTAATTATTTACTCAATAATATAAATCTATTAAGCGAAAAGTTTAAATTTTTTAAAAACTTTCTAAATTTGTGAAATATTACTATATCTTTGAATATGACAATAAAATAATATTATACTAATCTTTATATATAGTTACGATTTTAATAACGAAATAATAATCCGAAAATATATATAGAAAAAGATACAAATACATGTGAAAGTTTGAAACAATCTATTCAATGAAAAAATATACCGTAAACTTATTATGTTTTAAAAATTGATAGACCCAAATATATTATAATATATACCAATTTAGAATTGAAAACAAAATATTTATATAAAAATAAACGAAAACAAAAACCCGCGCGGTTGCGCGGATCGAGATCTAGTTAGTACTTAAATCTGATTTCCCCTAATAATTACAATAGACTGCCACTAGTATTAACTCTAAATATTCATTAATTTTTTTAAAATGCTCACTCTATAATACATAACGATCGGACAAAGCCCATTAACATTTGTTTGATCCAATAATTGTATTTATATATGTTTAAGCATTATGGGATTCATATTACGTATCACCACAATTCCAATATCTGCAAAAAATGGTTTAAATAAATTAGTAAACCGAGATTGTTAAATCAAGTGCCAAAATATAATTGAATTAATATTACAAACCAGAACTATTACAAACCTTTAGTAATGTATTTGTTGAGAACATCACTAAACAAGATTATATGTATAACATGAATTAGATACAATTATAAAACCATTCGGTTTAGCATATATTAGTTGTAAATAAATTGATTCGAATTTTACTTTTCAAACAGAAAATCAATGTTTATAGTTTTTCTAACGATTTAGTTGGACACTGGATTAAAACAAGATATCGACTGAACCGGAAATATCAATTCAATGATAATGAACTTTAAAAATATACACATAGTGTAAGTAAATCAGAAGATATGAACTTTAAAAATGTACACAAGGGGTCTATTATATTTGCCTATATGTTTTAACTCACTACTATCTGACATCATTACTAAATCATACATTAGAAAACTACCTCTTTGCAATAACAAAACTTTGGTCTCGCTATGGATCGTCGCCACTGAGCCTTTCTCTCTTTTTCTTGGATCTCATAAACAACAGTGAAAGCATTTTAAAAATCCTTAGGGCATGACCAACGGTGGGGATGCTCATTTGGAGCTCCCATCACTCAAAAATTACTATTTTAATATCTAGCAGACTTCCCCTAACCCAAGCGAACATTAATTACTTAATTAAATTTATTTATTTTACGTGAAAATTTACCATTGAAATAGGACCCCTATACTCAAAGTTTCAATAGAGATTCTAATTGTAAGTTGTTTTAGAACTTTTGGTGTTTCTCTCTCTTATTTTTCATTTAATTTCATTTTTCTTTATTGATTAGATACTAATCTAATACTACCGATGGAAAAGCTCTTATAGTTAATCCCGTAAACATGTCACCAATTTTAAAATAAACTAACCGCTTCTCTCTCATAACTGATTAGTGTTCCGCACTCTGTGATGTTACAACTGCTTCTCATTTCTCTGTCTGTCTGAGCTTTTGCAGAACTCAATTCTGTCTCATGTCCCTCTGTTTTCCCAGAAAGAGAGGGATAATTAATTCGTTTTTCAAAATCAAATAAGATATCAGAAATATTACCCTTAATCAAAATAGTATTAATCTAATATTTTAAACCACATGAACTTACATTCTGTGTCGAATCCGTAGACTCTGACCGCAAGTATTTATAAATTTAGCATTTGAACAGAGCTTCTACAATCAAGTCCATCCGACTTCTCTAATTAAAACTGTAAAATCTCTCATCCTATATTTGGAGTTTCTATCTAACAATGGTCGATGATCTATGACGATGTGAAATAGCTAATCAGATGTCACATAGATAGCAAGAGCTCAAGTTTTTTTAATTCATCTCATCTTCAACATGCAATTCAAATCGTTCATTAATTTAACAACAAAAAACATATTTCTTAGATTTGTGATTGTATCTAACAATTCGTTTTTGATCTACGAGTAAAATTGTAATACCCGCGCTCTCCAAAATAAAATAATAAATAATAATCTCCAAATCTATATTTATTAATCTTCATAAACCGTCTTTAAATGCCATAAATCCGATAAATAGTCATAAATCCAACTAATGAAATAAATCCTGAACATACGATAAAACATAAAAACCGCAAGTTGAAATAGAAAAAAATAAACTCCCAAAAGCACCAATCCAAGGGCAATCACTCATGCTCGTCAGTCTCACCTGAAAAGGGGAGAAAGGAGGGGTGAGTAACAGGGGAGTCACTCAGTGAGGTATGAAATGCTAAACCGCTAACCACTGACTCAGTACATAGCACTACGACTATGTAGGCCTAGCTCTAACATGAAACAAATACGGCACCTATTGTGCTACACATAACAACCAATGCGCTTATAGTACATAGTTATTCTTTGCACCCCGCATTCTTCTCGTACGGATATAGATATATAAATATTCATGTATACCAAAAGTATGCGTAGTACAGAAGTGCTTCCCTATACTCCCACATTCTCCTCGTACACAATGCTACGTAGTATAGAAGTACCTCCCTATACTCCCGCAGCTCATGCGTGGTACAGAAGTGCTTCCCTGTACGCCCCAAAATCTCTACACAAACAATTGCCACGTAGTACATAAGTGCTTCCCTGTACTCCCCCAGCTCATACGTGGTACAGAAGTGCTTCCTTGTACGCCCCATAATCTCCACACAAAAAGGCCGATACAGAAGTACTTCCCTGTATCCGGCTAACCAATCCATACTATATGTATACTTATATATAACCGTATTTTAACATCAACCAAATCAAACAACAGTTGAATCATCTAATTTCATATCTCCGGTTTAGACAAAGAATAAAATAAAAACAAACAAGACTCCAGTTAGACTCGATTCACAGAGACGGAACATGTTTCGAAACTCAACTTTCCATAATGGTAGTACTAAACTAGCAAGGGATTAAACGGAATAATCCTCACCTTAGCCACTGGGTGAAATGGACAACGGAGGATACAGTCAACTGCAACAAGAGAATTAATGGCTTAGGTCCATAAGAAACTTTCCTAAAAAAAATAGATTTAGGGTTTCCAAATTAAAAGACTAGGTTTATGATTTTCGGATTTGAACAGAGTTGATACACGGAATTAAAATGGCCATAACTTCCTAACTGTACCTCAGTTTGTCGATCTGAAGAATGATCTGGAAAGCTGACAACGAGACCTTTCCAACGGTATCTCGCCCGATGTCTAAGTCAGTCTGGATAAACGGGAAAACGCTTATTAAGTTGACTGTTCGTGGACTCGCTCTGCAGAGATCAGTCCCAAATAAACAACCATAACATTTCAACCAAAATTCCAAATGATGATCTGCTTTCTACTATAGGTAGATATGTGAGTTGAGAATTTACCATGAAATTTTGAGGTCAAAATTTAATGATTTGGTAATCCGTTCCTGACTTTCCTCAATACTGGTCTCAGATGTGTTATACAGAAATATCCCTTGGTAAAACACACATAACTTTTAGAATACAAATCCGATTGGAGATCCGCTTTCTATAACACGTAGAGAAAATAGTTGGTTACTTACTCCCAGAAGATGATGGTCAATGATTATTGTTGTACCAACTAAGGGAGAGAAAACGTGAAGATGGCTTGAGGTGGCTAATGTGAAGAAGATGATAGTGATGAAGGATGGATGCGCTACAGTTCACGTTTTAGGTTTTAAGAATAAAAAAATACTTATAATTAATATATAAGCATGTCTGGTTTACTAAAACATTTAGGAGAAATTATTTTTCAGATTGGTTTAGTCTAAATAAATAATCAAACCAAATTTTAATTATGGTTTGTTAAAACCGGACCGTTATAATTCTTCTCCACTTAAATAAGAATTCATCCCGAATTCAGATCTTGACTTCGCTTCTCTGTGTTGACGATAGGAATATGATTAACTATTGGCTCATACAAACCTTAAGATAACTACCACTTGACCAAACTCAAACTCACAAATCAATAAATAATCTCAGTACCAACTAGAACAAGAGTTGCGACAATCATGAACCAAAACCGATTAATACGAGTTTAGCAATTAAGCAAGATTTGTTATAGAAAAAAAACGTATTAAACCACAAGAATTACAAATAACAAAAGGTACTAAGTGGATCCCGGCTAAACCTCCTCCTAGTCTCGTGTAGCAAAAACTCATGGGTCGATGGCTTGGCGCTTAGGTGGTGGTGAATCCTCTGCTTGTTCCCTCCTCGGGCAATCCCTGAAAATATGACCTGACTGGCCATAGTTAAAGCAATCCATAGTCGCTGCTCTGGGTTCAACAATCTGTCTAACCGAACCCGCATTCAATGGTTTAAACCGACAATTTCTCACCATGTGGCATGTCCGTCCACATGAATGACACCTAATGCACTCTCCATAATGATTGCGCTTGCAACCGGGGCAGCTAGGTGGTTCTAACTCGTCCAATGTTCTCTTATGTGACTCTAAAGTCTTCCCAGCCTTAGGTTGAGCTGTTTTGAGGAGTTTCTGCTCCTCTGCCAAACCTGCTTCCTGCTCAGCAGCTTTCTCCACCAAATCCTCCAATCTGTAGTAAGTGACGACACAACATTTGTTGCGAATTTTGACTCGCATCCCACCCAAAAACTTTTTAATAAGGTCTTCCTCAGTAATACCACCTCCTGCAAACCTGCGAAGTCGGTTGAACTCAACTTCATACTCCCTGATTGTCATGTCACCCTGGCTCACATGCTCGAAGTCACTCTTCTTCTTATCCATAGCTTCTTTTGGAAAGTACTTCCTATCAAACTCCCGGATAAAATCTGCAAAGGTAAGCCTGTCAGGCCCACGATGGCCCAATCGTACTCCCTCCCACCACACAAGTGCATCTCCACGTAGGTACTGCATAGCCAAGCTAAGCGAAGTCTCTGGTGGACACTCAATAATCTCCAATTTTTGTTGCAGACTAAGCTTCCAATCATGTGAAACTGTAGCATGCACTGTTCCCCCAAAATGCTCCATATCCATGTTTCGCATCTGACTCGTGAGTCTATAAAACCTCTCATCATAAGCACGGTAACCCGGTAAAGGTTGCTGCAAACCTTGAGGGAGCTGCTGTCCTGGAACCCCCTTCACAGGAACCTGAGGAATATGCATCTGCGGCGGTGGATCCTGCTGCGGTGGAATCTGCTGACCAGCAGCCAACTGACGAACAACTTCCTGTGCTGCTACACGAGCAGCTTCTTGTGCAGCTACCCGAGCAGCTTATTGGGTAACCTGCTGAATAGCAGCCTGGGTAGCTGCCTGCTAAACCATCTGCATGAGCGCAGCCTGATCAAACTGTGGGGCTGCAGGCTGCACACCCTCTGCCTTAACACCCCTGCAGCACCCTGCTCATCCACAACTTCACGAGCATCAGCTCTAACCCTAACGATGCGAGTACGCTTAGCTCCTCTTTTTGGCGGCATCTAAATAGAGAATGGACGACACGATTAATTCTGTTAAATCGAAACACTATCGATTACTGAAAAATAACCGAACAGAAAAGTGCTATACTTTTTTTTTGTAAAATTGCCAACCCCATAAATATTTCGAAATCGTCAAAAACCGATTAAAACCAAGTCTCACAAATCGTCATCCCGGGTCGGAGCCGGGACGACACCCCGCTCTGATACCAAATTGTAATACTCAAACTCTCCAAAATAAAATAATAAATAATAATCTCAAAATCTATATTTATTAATCCTCATAAACCGTCTTTAAATACCATAAATCTGACAAATAGTCATAAATCCAACTAATGAAATAAATCCTGAACATATGATAAAACATAAAAACCGCAAGTTGAAATAGAAAAAAATAAACGCCCAAAAGCACCAATCCGAGGGCAATCACTCATGTTCGCCAGTCTCACCTGAAAGGGGGAGAAAGGAGGGGTGAGTAACATGGGAGTCACTCAGTGAGGTATGAAATGCTAAACCGCTAACCACTGACTCAGTACATAGTACTACGACTATGTAGGTCTAGCTCTAACATGAAACAAACACGGCACCTATTGTGCTACACATAACAACCAATGCGATTATAGTACATAGTTATTCTTTGCACCCTGCATTCTCCTCATACGGATATAGGTTTATAAATATTCATGCATACCAAAAGTATGCATAGTACAGAAGTGCTTCCCTGTACTCCCACATTCTCCTCATACACAATGCTACGTAGTATAGAAGTACCTCCCTATACTCCTGCAGCTCATGCGTGGTACAGATGTGCTTCCCTGTACGACATGTAATCTCTACACAAACAATTGCCACGTAGTACAGAAGTGTTTCTCTGTACTCCCGAAGCTCATACGTGGTACAGAAGTGCTTCCCTGTACCCCCCATAATCTCCACACAAATAGGCCGATACAAAAGTACTTCCATGTATCCGGCTAACCAATCCATACTATATGTATACTTATATATAACCGTCTTTTAACATCATCCAAATCAATCAACAGTTGAATCATCTAATTTCCTTTCTCCGGTTTAGACAAAGAATAAAATAAAAACAAACAAGACTCCAGTTAGACTCGATTCACAGAGACGAAACATGTTTCGAAACTAAACTTTCCATAATGGTAGTACTAAACTAGCAAGAGATTAAACGAAATAACCCTCACCTTAGCCACTGGATGAAATGGAGAACAGAGGATACAGTCAACTGCAACAAGAGAATTAATGGCTTAGGTCCATAAGAAACTTTCCTAAAAAAAATAGATTTAGGGTTTCCAAATTAAAAGACTAGATTTATGATTTTCGGATTTGAACAGAGTTGATACACGAAATTAAAATGACCATAACTTCCTAACTGTACCTCTGTTTCTCGATCTGAAGAATGATCTGGAAAGCTGACAATGAGACCTTTCCAACGGTATCTCGCTCGATGTCTAAGTCAGTCTGGATAAACGGGAAAACGCTTATGAAGTTGACTGTTCGTGGAGTCGCTTTGCAGAGATCAGTCCCAAATAAACAACCATAACATTTCAACCAAAATTCCAAATGATGTTCTGCTTTCTGCTATAGGTAGATATGTGAGTTAGAAATTTACCATGAAATTTTAAGGTCAAAATTTAATGATTTGATAATCCGTTCCTGACTTTCCTCAATACTGGTCTCAGATGTATTATACAAAAATATCCCTTGGTAAACCACACATAACTTTTAGAATACAAATCCGATTGGAGATCCGCTTTCTGTAAGATGACGGTCAATGATTGTCGTTGTACCAACTAAGGGAGGGAAAAACGTGAAGATGGCTTGAAGTGGCTAATGTGAAGAAGATGATAGTGATAAAGGATGGCTGCGCTACAGTTCACGTTTTAGGTTTTAAGAATTAAAAAATACTTATAATTAATATATAAGTATGTATGGTTTACTAAACCATCAAGGAAAAAATATTTTTCAGATTGGTTTAGTGTAAATAAATAATCAAACTAAATTTTAATTATGGTTTGTTAAAACCGGATCGTTACAGAAATATTACACAGATAGGTAATCAATACAGATGAAACACACATGCAACCCACAGTTGTTTAAAAATCAGAAATCAAATAATCTAAGCCAGTTAAACTCCTACCCTTTAGATACTAATATTTGTATTTGACTTACGCCATGGAAACATTTTCTCTGTTTCTAATCGCCTTATGAAATGTCGGTGGAGAATACAGAGGAGCTAGAGACAGAGAGGTGAAACCTCGGAAAAATTAGAAAGCTTGAAAATAATATTTTTTGGATCAACATATAGTTAGGTTTTCAAGAAGCAAAACATGTGTGATTTTTTTTCCCGGACTAAATCGTAACAGAAAATTAATGGAGTTTTTCAACATGTTATATTTTTATGACCAATTTATAATTGGGGCCTTTTATAATTTCATTTTCAACCGATTCTTATAAGTTATATCATTTAAAGTAAACCTGACCCGTATGGTTGATAAAGCTATATTAACATTTTACAATTTTTTTTTATCCAGCACATGTTAGAAAATAGGGATAATTTGAGAAATATCCTATTTGTGATTTGAAATTTGAAAAATGCACTTCATTTTTTCTTTTTTGAAAATTAGACTTTACTGCATGTAATAAGACACTTTTGTCCTGTTTCTGTTTAGTAATTATTTTTTAATAATTAATTAATTCAGAAAGTATATAACTAAAATTAAACTTTAAAAATATTATTATTATCTGTTTTGTGGTAAATAAAAGTATTGAGATAAAAATATGTTCATGTTGTTGATTCTTAGTATCTTTAATAAAATGATGAATGGATTGAATCATAAACATCTGTAAGAACAGTGAAAAAGTATGTTAGAAATTATATGCAACTTCAAGAGTTCTTCCGTGCTCTAGACTCACGAAGTTCATAAATTATCATTTCTTCCCTAGAATTATTCTGTGTTAGTCTAAAATACCGTAAGGAATAAATTGTAGTAAAAATAGAAAAGATACACCAATGCACCATTTACTTCTTATTTTATTTGGGGTTGTTTCATGTGTGTCTAATCGTGCATCAAAACAAAAAAGTCTTTCAATTGGAACAAGTGATTATTTAGTTATTGCTAAACACCTTCGTGTTATTGACTAGTTGGTTTTTGTTTTTCTTTAAATCTTAAGAAAATACAGGGAATTTTTTTGAAAAAACTGAAGGGCGTTTTGCTCGGCAACGAACGAACGAGTTTACAATATGATTTTTCAAATGCATATGATTCTGCATTTATTTGTGTTTTTATTTTAAAAATAATTTAGATACTAAAATAATTATAAAGATTTCAATTGGATAGTTTGGTAATTTGACGTATGACTAAGTGTAGTTTTCCAAAATATTATATAATGGTATAGTTTTCAAAATAAAATCTTATATGAAGGTATTTCTCCAAATTTCAATATAATTTTAGTATACCATTTTATAGTAACTTCTCCCTCGCAAATTTAAGATATATTTTACAGAACCAAAAAATTATCCATTAGTGTACATACTTATTTTAACAAATTAATAAAATAAAATAAATTTCAACATAATTGATTTACTATGTTGGGTTAATAATTTAGAATATAACTATACATGTAAGTACCAAATTAAATAAATCTATAAATTACAAGAAAATTAATTTTCAAAACTGTTATTCTATTAATATAATCTCCAACCTGATATTACAATAAGAAATAACTAATGTAATTTTTAGTTTTAATTTTTAATCAGCATAGAATATACTATTAGCACGTCACACTTATACAAATAAAAAACAAATAGGTCAACAATAATAAATATCCAACAATGCAAATCGAAAAGAAACACCTGTACCGGGTGCGGAAGTCAAAATCTAGTTTCTTTTTATAATCAGGGCATTTAGGCACAAAGACTTAACTAGTACTGAAAAGCAAGAGAAACTATATAAAATATTCTATGCTTACATAAAAGCGATGTCTATCTAAGGCCAACTCCAGAGGGACACTAAAACACCAAATTTGGTATAATCTTATTTTCAATAGAACACTAATTTTTTTTACTATTTCACCAAATTTGATGTAACACTATTCATCGTACCAAATATTTAATATACATATTTTTATTGTGTTTCATTTAATAAGATAGTTCAATTATTATTATTAATTAGTTCAAATTTGTAATTAAACATAAATATACTGTATAATTTTTTTTATAATTATTTTTAAATAACTAATTATTTTTATTTTATTTTCAAGTAAGAAATCACTAAATGATATGGAAAAAATATCATAGAACTTTTATATTTTATTTTTTAATAATATAAATTTTAATTAGTATTTTTATAAAATATAAAAAATTAATGATATAAGTTGAAAATGCATATTAAATTTGAAATAAATACTCAAGAAATAAAATAAAAATATTATTTTGTTATGTTCTTTTCATAATTATAATTAGTAATTTTAATATAATATCTTATATAAAACAAATACATAAAAAGTATAATATTCTTAAACCAAAAATACAAATGTAAGTAAATTTATAAACATAAAATTACAAAAAAAATAACAAACGTGATAAAGTGTGGTAAAATAATGATATATCAATTACAAATAATAAAATATAAAAATTAATAAAACTGAAAACATTAAATAATATATAATATTATTTTTGATGTAATATTTGGTGTCAGTTGGAGATAACAAAAATAAAATTATCACGTCAAAACACTAAATTTGATATAATTTAAACACCAAATTTGATGTTATGGTTGGAAATGGCCTGAGCAGAATCCAAGCAGGTTTAAAACTTGCGGTATTTAGCATTTTCCAAGTTTGTCGTGCCATAGATCCGGTCACGAAATTGCATCTTGTAGTACGATGCATTCTTGAGTTTTTTGCATTTCCATGATGGTTTCTGTAATTTCCAGAATAAAGCTGTTATATTTTTCTTAAAAATGAGACCTACATATGTGATCTACAAGTTTCCAACAGTTTTAGCGGAAAAAAAAAATTATCCAACAGAAAAGTAGAGTTGGAGATCGTTGACTAATACTACCAGAAACTATTGATGATAAAAAAAAAAGAAGGGCAGCAGTAGATGACTAAAATAAGAATGGTATTTAAGTAAATGGACATGTTACTGTTAGGTTTTCTAAATGGTGGTAATAGCCCTATAACTTGGTATACAAATAGACTTGCCCGTACTACAAGCTGACTAGATAATATTAATAAAGATCATATAGCTACCTAATTCACGCAAATCTTTATGTGGGAAAATACAATAAATTGTCTAAACTACATTATTATCGTCATTTTCAAATCTTCTTCTCTCTTCCTTTGTTTTTGGAGTCTATAAAAAAATTGTATGGATCTATCGCACATCTGTTTGGGAGGAAGCATAATAGAAGATGGTGTATGCTCTGCTTGTAGATTAGCCGTACCGAAACGAGACGCAAATTTCTGCTCAGCTTGTAGTTTCTAGCCTCACTTCCACAACAGAAGCATACAGGGATGTAGCACCAATCTGGGCTGTGAACCCCTGTTCGGAGGATGTGGTGCTCTGTTGGCTCTCTCTCTCTCTCCTATTTTCTCATCCCTAACTGTCTGAATTAGATCTGCCATTGTATTTGTTATCCTGGTTTCTAAACAAAGATCTGAAATTCTCATTTCTTTCGAATCAATCTATTGCTGCAGTTGCTAGAAACGAATCTCCAAAGCTTCACGTGACAGACCGTATCCTTGTCAGATTCCATGTCTACCTTGAGCCCATCACCTCTTTTCACCATCTTCGAGCCATATCTTCTATATCCATAGCTAAGTAAATCACTTACATTTTTCGAGATCGTCAGCGGAGCGCTAACATTAACCGGTGTGGAGGGATATGAGATCAGCCTGGGTGAGCATGTTCATCTGAGGAGCCGGTGTCGCCCTAAGCAGAGTCATAAGTAGCTAAATCGGCGAGGAATAAAGTTGTGCCCTTCTTCTTTGTTTTGGTGGCGAAGGCAACATATAAGTTGAGAGTATTGATGGATCTCCTCTTCGTGTTCCTCAGCTTTAAGAGCCTCACAATGCTTTGATTTTCTATTATTTTTTTCTTTTTTTCGAATAAAAAAGGGTCTCGTTGTTCGGAATTTCCATCTCCATTGTATACTTTGATTTTTATGGGGTATATCTGATTTAATAGCCCAAGCACGATGTTTTGATGCTTTGTAATCTTGTCTGTCAATTTCTGATTTGCTCTTAGTTGGCATGTCTTCTTACATATCCCTCACTGCCTTAGAAAGGACACACTGATACGTTTTAATTTGTAAGATTCAACCTATGAGAAGCTAGTTTCGTTCATAGTGGTTATTAATAGTGTGCAAAAGACTGCCATTTCTATAATAAAGCTCTTAAAGTCCACAAATCTGCAAATCCATACTAAGTTATTATTCATCTAAAAAACGGTTTTATTTCCGACATTTCAAGAATAACAAATACCTTTGTGGGATATAGCAAGTTTTATCTGGTTTAATTATGTAATATCTGGTTAAAATTCATATGTACATATTATTTCATATCTCTTACAATACTTTGTTCCAAACTCATGATGTATATAATACGCATTTATATTACAGATACACAAATCATTTTCTGGCTATTACTTTCATAATCCTGATTATATATATATATATATTATCCGATTATCAAAGTTCATATCCTTCTCAATGTATTTTTAATCCGAAATAATATAATTATTACCGGTTCTATTTGGAGTGAGCCAAAATTTAAATCTTTTTTAATAAAATGATATTACTGGTTATTATAAAATTGATCTGGATATCTATGTAATATCCAGTTATAAATGACCAATACAGTGGTCACAGAATTTACTATGGATAGTTTCAACTTATTGTCTACTAATTTTTTGCTTACACTTGTATATTTGTCTAATAATTTAAGGATATACAAGGTCTAAACCAGCTAACTAACATGTTAACGGATATGTTTTTCTTAAACTTTTTCTGGGTTGGGTTCATAATTGTAATAGCTATTATAATCTACATGCTTATAAACTAGATCTTTCAATTTCTCCTATTCTTTCAGCTAAATCTTTATTTTGAATCCTTGTTCCATTGAATCTTTTAAATGTCGTCTTTAATCAATAAATTTGTTCTCACTATAATTATGTTTGACAAGTAATCTCATTAATTCATATTTACTCGCTATCATAAAACAATCCACCATATCATATCAAATTAACATCTACTATTCATTTCTATAGTGATATACTGATATGAATGCCTCTTATGTGTAATAATGAATGACACTTATCTTATTACTATTAACTCTCACACAAACCATTTATATCCATACATTCAAAACTTTAACATGCAAAAAACTGACATCAACCAAATATCTTCGACCCAACTTGACTGATACAAAAGCTGCCCAACTGATTGGCCCCTAACGCTACGTAGTCGAACAGTGACAAGGAATGAACAAAAAGGTCATTGTACACCTATCTAATACACGGTTCGCAAATTAATAAAAAAATGCACGATCACCTAATTTCTCCTCAGAATTTGTATACTGAGTTCATTGAGCCAAAAAAAAAAGTTTGAAAAAAAACTATTGATGATAAAATGGCAAAAATCTACAGCATCCAGCAAAGAAACCCTCGTCACAAGAGAAAAAATAAATAAAGGGTAATTGCACTAGATAACCCTAGAAATAAAATATATTAGGTAAACGGAGAGGGTACTGTTAACATTTCTAATTCACGGTAATAACCCTACTAGCTAGAGTGTATGATGTCATCTAGTTGTTATATACATCACATCTCGCTGTCCCACAGTTTCTCCCTCTCTATCTTTCTCTCCATCCCTCTCTCCATCCTGATTTTTTTTCTTTAATTCACTTTATTTTTATCGGACTCTAAATACTATTAATAAAAACTTTAAAAACTTTTCACTTTTTAGTATGAAAATGTATGAACACGTGCATTCACTATTAAAACAATAATTAATAAAGATTTGTCGAGTATATTCTATTTATAAAAAAATAATAAGAAATAATATTAGTTGTCAAAAAAAATATTAACATTGTTAGCACCGTTAGTTAAACAGTAAACCTTAAATCCTAGGGTTCACCCTTTAGAATTTAGGTTTTAAAGTAAGATTTAGGGTTTACCCTTTAGGGTTTAGGGTTTACAACTTAGGGTTTAGGATTTTTCTAACAAATGTTAACTGAATTAACAATGTCAATGTTTTTTTTCCTTTCTTTGACAATTAACTTTATGATTAGTTTTTATTATTTTATAAACAAAATAAGACTTGATAAATTTTTATTGACTATTATTTTAGTGATGTATGCACTCGTTTATCTCGGGGTGAACATGTGCGTTCATTATTAAAATGATAATTAATAAAAAATTCTTTAGTCATAGACATTTCATAATTTTAAAAATGTGTACTATGATATTTATTTTGTTTCATTATATTTGGGTTTACGATTTATATTTAGATTTAAGGTTTAGTGATTAGGATTTATGGTTTTGTATTTAGAAGGCAGAAGTGAAATTAGGGTCAACATTAAATTTTGATATTTGAGTTTATGATTTATTTTTGGGTTTAGGGTTTAATTTTTAGTTTAAGGTTTAGTGATTATAGTTTATGGTTTAGTATTTAGAGAGTGAGAGTAAAGTTAGGGTCAGTTTAGATTTTAATATTTGGGTTTAAAATTTATATTTGTGTTTATGATTTAATTTTTGATTTAGGATTTAGTGATTAGAGTTTATTGATTAGTATCTAGAGAGTGAAAGTGAAATTAGAGTCATCTTTAAATTTTAATATTGAACCGTTACATACAACAAACTCTCATGTTAATGTTTGATATTTAGTAAAAATTATTTTTTTCCGACACTCTTCTGATACATATATAACTACTTCCCTATAATATCTTTCTAATTCTACGATTGGATGCGTACCTATAAGAAACAATGGACCTATCTACCCTACATGCAAATCGATTTGGACAATAAGGTAACTTCACTTTGCTTCAGTTATCCGGTTACCTAAATAACATTTTATTTGCATGGATTCCTAATTATTTTTGTATTTGTGGTTTTCCAGCCAATTTGGCCAAAAATAAACATCGGTGAAGGTTGGTTAGATTTTAGCTTTATTTTATTAAATTACTAATCCTTACAAATCATATTGTAGCTTCAGTTTTCAAAATACACGTTTACCAATCAAAGTGTAATTTTATTTTTCCAAGATACAGGAAAATGATTAAAAAAATTCTATTTGTTTTAGACAAAAGTCCTACATCCTTATTATTTGGACTGAAAAAAAACTCATAATTAAAAATAGAAATTATTAAATTATAAAAAATATGGAAATAAAAAAAAGGCACATCTTCTTTTTCATCAATATATGAGGTACGTAATTATTAAGACACTTGAATAATAATAAAAAATCATCTAATATATGCATAAATTAGATGCATGTTAATGAATAAATAATCAGTTGTATATATGTAGTCAAATATTTAGTATATTCAAATCAACGATAAAGATCCTTGATCATAAACTAATAATTTCATAAGGTTTTTATTTTATTTTATTTCGGATAACTCCTATGAATTATTATTTTTAATAACATAAAAAAGTTTTACAGATACAACACATTTTATCCAATCATGTTTCATTTTAGAAAAGTGCAGCTAATAATTTTTAGCCACAGTAACTACAATTAGATAAAATTTTCTATAAAAAATCTACTTGAGTAAATATACAGCTACATACACTAACAACACAATTTTTTTTTGCTAAAGAATTTTTTTTTGCTAAAGAATTTTTTTTTTTTTGTAGAAATAGTAATTAACAGAGCCGGCCCTACATTTATAAATCACGGCGAAACCAAACAAAGGTCTAAAGAATTGACTTACAACACAAATTTTGCCCATAAATTTTTACAAAGTAACAGCCCAACCAATTAGCTCCGTCTTTTCGATCGCGTTGAAAATAATTTCACAATCTTCGTAATATCTTTGCTTTCATATGATATGCAAGTGCAAAACATCAACCGGTGGAAACTTCTAGCTTCATTTTAGCGGTTGGGCTTGGGTTGGACTTTGAGATTTCCCAATATCCTTTTTCTTAAAATACGAGAGGATCAAAAGCTAAAACAAAAGTCTGGTTTGACATAATTTTTTTTTTCCCAATATGAAATTGATTCACTTAGACCATCGTTAAAAGGGATTCTTAACAAAAAATAATTAAATATTTGAGTGGGTTCCACAAAAAGTTAAGGATCGGTGATAGAAAACACAAAATAAGGACCGATCTTAGAGGGGGTTTTGCACTGTCACCTACACGTGACGGTCCGCGATTGGTTCGCTTTTAAAAAAAAAATTTCAGACACAAAAAACAAAAAAAGTTTCCTAAGAAACCGTGCCACTGGTTTTAGCGATAATTATGCTCTTATACTACAGTTCAAACATAAGCGGGCGGCAAAATGAAATAACCCAAAAACCAAAAATCCATAGAAAACGGCAACTAAAACCCACGACAAAGCGACTTACAAACACAACATTGACACAGCTAAGACACCGGTAACCGCAATAAAAACAAAGAAAACTACAACCAAGCATAAGACCCCTCCACTGCAACAGACCTAATTAGCAATAAGCAGTAACCTGGACAGATCGATGCTGTCCTCAACAGCCACCCGAGACCGTCCCCCAAGACACCATGTCTTCTTAACTTAAAAAAATTATAGTAGGAATTATGAAGATACAAAATAAAATTCAGTCATGTCTAAAAACAGCCAAAACAGAAGTCATTACTAGACAGTAATGTGGCTGTCACTTATGTGAAATTTATCAACGACAAATTAAATGACAGTTAGGGTACGACAGTACACAAAACATCATAATTAATAAAGGTCTTACGTACTTCACATAGTGATGCAATCTTACACAAATACGACGTTAATTACGTAATCTCCTCGTCATGACTGATCGCATGACCAATCACAATCGTCTGTCGATCATGCATCAGCAGCGTCCATGAGAAACCACACAAGTCTCTCAAAAAATAAAAAAAATATCAGTATTTTAGTTTTATAATTATATAAACACTAGATGTCTTTATGGGTTTCTCACAATTCAAAGAAAGTTTATATGCCAAAATCACGTTTCATCAAAAAAAATTATATGCCAAAATACCATCCCTCACCTCTATTTTTATTTTCTTGTTTACAAAATATGCACTAATCTAGAAGAGATTTCTTGTTAAGTACTATATTTTTTGTGAAGCAATTTATACAAATCGTTTTTTTAATATTGTGATGTTTCTTTGGTTCTTTTGTATATGGGTTTTGACTAGTTTTGGAGTTGGGCAAGTCCTTAACGACTGATGCCTTCCTGCATGGATAAACCGTGTGGACCGAAACCTAAATGATCAAGTGGCCAGTCAGTTAAATACTGAAATAAAACCAGTACTAATGTAACTAATTAGCCCCTTTGATCCTAGAGTTGAGAAACTCCTGTGCGGTTAGTTTTCTTGTGTTTTGGTCCTTTAAGGTCTAACTCCTCAATGCTGGTTGTTTACGAGAAATGGATATATGTAAAATCTTTTGCACGAAAAAAAGATTGCACTAGAGACACGTAAATACATGAAAGTGGAAATATTTCCCTTGCCTTGATATGAAGATTTACATCAGTTTATATACACAAAACTATTCAGAGATATGCGAGATTATGCCCACGAATATAGGAGTAAAACATTAACAAGAATAGGAATATTCTCTTTGTCTAACACCCTCCCTCAGTCTGAGCGTCGAGCTGCGAGACGCCAAGGCTGGATCGAAAGCTTGTAAATAACGAAGTAGGTAGGCCCTTTGTGAAGATATCGGCATACTGAGAAGACGCCGGTATGTGAAAGAATTTGACATGACCCATTTGGACTTTTTCTCGCACAAAATGTATGTCTATCTCAATGTGCTTTGTACGTTGATGTTGAACACGATTTGACGAGAGATAGACTGCACTGATGTTGTCACAATACACGATAGTGGCTCGGGTGAGAGGGCAGTGCATCTCGAGGAGGAGATTGCGTAGCCAACAAGTTTCTGCGACCGCGTTAGCTACACCTTTGTACTCGGCTTCCGCACTGGAACGTGAGACCGTAGGTTGTCGCTTAGCTGACCAAGACAGAAGGTTATCCCCCAAGAAAACGCAGAAGCCTGAAGTGGAGCGACGTGTCGAAGGACAGCCTGCCCAATCCGCGTCGGAGTAGGCAGTCAATGTTAGCTTCTGGTTCTTTAATAGTTGTAAACCTTTGTCTTTGGTACCTTGTATGTAGCGTAGAATGCGCCTTAGAGCTTGTAAATGAAGGTCTCTTGGATCGTGCATGAATAAACATATTTGTTGAACAGCATATGCAATGTCTGGCCGTGTAAACGTCAAATACTGTAAAGCCCCTGCCAAGCTTCTGTATAGTGTAGGGTCGTCAACCGGTTTCCCAATGGCCTCAGCAAGTTTTGACTTAAGATCCACAGGGGTTGAAACCGGTTTACAGTCTTGCATACCTGCGCGAATGAGAATCTCTTCTGCATATTTTGTTTGATGTAGAAACAGGCCCTTGTCATTGTGAATCGCTGCTACTCCTAAAAACGAGTTAATCAGCCCTCCCCCAGTCATTGGAAACTCTTTCTTCATCACGGCAATGATGTTGTTGGTGAGAGCCGGAGATGATGATGTGAGGATGATATCGTCGACATAAAGTAGGAGGTAAGCAAGGTCCGTTCCTTTCCTGTAAACAAACAAAGATGCATCGCTTTTGCTTTGCATAAACCCGTGAGTAGTGATAAAGTTGACAAAGCGTGCATTCCAAGCACGTGGAGCCTGCTTTAGGCCATAGATGGAGCGATTGAGTTTGCAAACATAGTCAGGTTTGGTCTCGTCTACAAACCCAGGGGGCTGAAACATGTACACCGTCTCATCGAGATTTCCATGTAGGAAGGCATTTTGGACGTCCAATTGTTGAACTGGCCAATTGTGTGCCAGCGCAACATGAAGTACACTTCGTATAGTGGCGGGTTTCACAACTGGACTGAAAGTCTCAGTGTAATCAATGCCTTCTTCCTGTGACTTGCCATTGGCTACGAGTCTGGACTTGTGACATTTGAAGTTGCCCTGTGCATCATATTTGTGCTTGTATAACCAAAGACAACGAATGATATTAGTGTTCTTTGGACGGGGTACCAAATCATAAGTGCCACTCTTAATAATGGCATCATACTCACACGTCATAGACGGTGTCCAATTTGGGTCATTGAGGGCTTGTTTGTAGCTTTTGGGAAGGGGTGATTTGGTTTGAGTGAGTAGGGAGATAACATGTTTTGGTTTATGAATACCATGCCGTGATCTTGTTGTCATCGAATGTCTTGGTGCCTCAGTGACCGCGGGTACAGTCTGAGTTGACTGATTCGATGATGAAGCTACAGCCTGTGGAGTAGCAATCACAGGTGGGGATGTACGGATGCTCTGAAGAAAAGGCGAGTCATCCGTATCATCATTGAGAAAGTCGTATGTAGACTCTTTTTGCTTTATAGAGTCGTTATACGGAAAGTTAGATTCATCAAACGTGACATGACGAGAGATGAGGATCTTTTTGGACTCAAGATCGAAGCATCTATAACCCCGATGGAAGTTGGGATATCCGAGGAGGATGCATTTAGACGATCGTGGAGAGAGTTTAGGAGAATTAGCATGGTTTTGATTTGGGTAGCAGAGGCAGCCAAAAACTCTGAGATGAGAATAGGAAACTGGCTTTTTGAAAAGCACAGAATAAGGGACTTAATTTTTGATAGATTTTGATGGCAGAAGATTGAGTGTATGGACAGTAGCATGAAGAGCTTCTACCCAAAAGATTGAAGGAACATTAGCTTGAAAGAGAAGAGCACGAACTGAATTGTTTATAGTTCGGATCATACGTTCACTCCGTCCATTTTGTTGGGACGTGTAGGGACAAGAGAAGCGAAAGGTGAGTCCTTGTTTAGCAAAGAAATCGTGAAACGTAGAGTTGTTATACTCAGTTCCATTATCACATTGCAAGGATCGAACTTTCGTTTTGAAGTGTGTTTCGACATAGTTAAAAAAGAGTTGGAATTTTGAAAACACTTCTGCCTTGGAACGCAAGGGATAGACCCATAAGAAATGGCTGTATTGATCTAAGAACATAATGTAATATTTTATGCCTCCTAGACTTTGAACAGGGGATGTCCATAAGTCAGAGTGAACTATTTCAAATGGAGCAGTGACAGACGATTCAGAGGAAGAAAAAGGCAGCTTTATTTGTTTTCCAAGTTGACATGCATCGCAAACATTAGAAAGATCATGTTTATTACAAAGAAAAAGTTTAGAAGACAACAAAGAAGATAGAGTTTGGTTGCTCAAATGAGCAAGCCGACGATGCCATGTGTTTGAAGAAGTTGAAAGAAAAGCAGAGTGCCCAGAACTGAGCTTATTTGTAGCTGGAAAGAGAGGATAAAGATCACCCGTGCTGTCACTGCGGAGAATTGTCCGTTGAGTTCGAAGGTCCTTCACAGAAAAACCAAAAGGATCAAACTCTTTGGAACAAGAATTGTTTCTAGTAAATTTTCGAACATAAACAAGATTTTTGATGATAGAAGGGGTTATTAAAACTGAGGAAAGATGAAGAGGTCTAGAATATGAAGAAAAAGAGAAACAACCCATTTTGGTAATTGGAATAATGTCCCCATTGGCGACTTTGACAGTTTGCTTGGTGCCAGTATTAAGAATGGACTTTAGATTACCTGGATTGTTGGTCAGGTGAGCCGTAGCTCCAGAGTCCATATACCATTGATGATCAGTAGGATCCATTAGCGTCATAGTGTTTAACGCTGATGCAAAGTCCGTTGTTGGGACAAAAGGGAGCAGCACTCGGAAACTGGCCTTGAGTCTGAACTTGATGAGCCTGTTGATTGGGGCGAGGGCCAAGAATGCCCTGGTTGTTGAACTGTTGTTGTCCCCATGGAGCCTGTTGTTGATTTCCCCAAAAGGAATAAGCATTTGGCCAAAACGGTACGCCCCACTGGTTATACATTGGTCGTTGGTTGTTGTTGTAGTTGCGCCCACGACCTCTGTTGTTGCGCTTGGATCCTCTGTTGTTGTAAAAGCGCTGCTGCTGTTGTGGTTGTTGAGTTGTGGCTGCAGGCTGAGACGTAGCTGAGACATTCAGGACTTTGTCTGAGGATGGTGAGTCCTTCACCAGTGGCGACTTGTCGCCTTTGTTGAGTCGTTCTTCTTCCAAGATGAGCATGGACCGTGCTTGCTCGAAGGTAGGGAAAGGCTGACGATGCATTATGACGTTGATAATGTTGTCAAACTTAGCACTCAAGCCATTGATCATGTAGGTGACGAGCGTTCTTTCGGAGACTGGGGACTCTACATTCGCCAGCAATTCTGAGATAGACTTGAGGTCCTGACAGTAAGTATGAATGGTCAGGTCACCGATCGTTTTGTTGCGAAGTTCATGATCAAGTCGAATGTCCCGTGCTTCCTTGTTGTCTCTGAAGTAATTCTCAATGCGAGTCCAGATCTCCCTAGATGTTCCTCCAGTTTTGAACACACTACGGAAGAGTTCCTTGGAAATGGTTCCGTAAAGCCATAACTTGACTAAGCCGTCACGTTTGATCCATAGCTGATCATTGTCATCAGTCGGAAGAAGGGTGCCGTCAAGATGACCCGCAACTTCGAAGCTTTGACAGTGCGTGAGAAGAAGCTCCCGCCAGGCATCGTAGTTGTGATCATTGTTATCCAAGATGATAGGGATGTGCGATTTGATGTTATTCACACCATACGCACGATCGAGAAGAGTAGGAGGATGAGCAGCCATTAGAGATCGAAAGAGAGAAAGAGACGTAGAAGAGAAGAGAATGAAAAGAATAAAGATCGAGAGAAAGTTTAGAGGTTCAGGATCGATGAATCCTCTGATACCATGAAAGTGGAAATATTTCCCTTGCCTTGATATGAAAATTTACATCAGTTTATATACACAAAACTATTCAGAGATATGTGAGATTATGCCCACGAATATAGGAGTACAACATTAACAAGAATAGGAATATTCTCTTTGTCTAACAATACACAAGACAAAAGAGTCAGAGGCGCATCAACGTACAAAGCTCAGAATCCAAACTTGTCTCTTCTTGTTTTCTCCAAACCGAACCCGACTAAAATCATTAACGGCACACATCATCTTTGGTACGTTTCCTGTACTTCTTCATTCTCTCTTTTTGGTTTCACTTTAACATTTGTAAGCAAACAAAAAATCCCAAAAGCTGTCCCACGGAAAAATGGTGCAAAAACTCATGCCTCCATCTTTTGGCGGACAGATAAATCATAAGAGAAAAACAAAAAAAATATAACCAAATTAACATATATAACAACCAAAAGAAAGTACTTATAACCAAACCAAGTCCCTTAATGGATACAAATATCTTCGTTATACAGACACACACACAAGCACACACATCCATAGTATAACGTGACGTACAATATTGATTAGAACTTGATTACCTTAATGGTGATATTGTTGTTGTTCGACGATGGTAATAGGGTTGTGACTACTCATTCTCTGTCTCTTAGCATTCACCGAAGAAGATGATTCTTCAACGTTACACTTCCCCATCACCGCCTTCAAAGCTTCCTCTATCATCCCTATACAATAATCTTCCATATCCTCTCCTGAGCTCTCTTCTCCGGTGACAAACAACACGTTCTTGACTCGTCCTCCGGCGGTGGTTATCTCGGCCTTGAGCGTTTTGAGACGCATCGATTTCAACGTTTTGATCATGTCCGGCAATAAATCGGACCTGTCTTCGCAACAAAGCGACGCTTTAATTACGAGTCTGCCATCTTCGGTTTCTTCCTCCTCCGTAAAAGCCACCTTTAACTCGTCGCTCTCTGTTGGAACCAAGTTTGTCTCCGAGATCACTGAAGTCTCTCTCTCCAACTCTTTCACGTGTTGAATCACTTCCGCTAGTAAGGACGCTTTATCAGTCTGCATACCAAAAGATAAACACATCATAATCCCGAACATTTTTTTTTTTTTTTTTGATAAGTTAATCCCGAACATAACATCATCACAAACATAACATAAATTTGTTATTATCGAGGAGAAAATGACGTGGTCGACGAAGTGATGATTTGGTCCAGCAATAAGTTTTTTGGTTGCTTTTATTCTTTATGAGCAGCGCCGTTTGTTTCTCTTTATTACATCAGTTAATCAAGAAGCGACATCGACGTTCCATATTCCCACACTTTTTATTATTCAACTGCTTCTCACTGATTCTCTCCTCGGGAATTCAACAAATATACAGAAGATCCATGATTCAAGAGAAAACCTTTTGAATAACTTATTTATTTTTATAAAACCCTAAATGTAAATAAAAAACAAAGAGATAAAATGTGACATGAATTTTCATGTCACCAGCTGCTATGTTTGTCCATTTCAACTCTACATCGTTTGTGATATTATTTTTATATTAAAGTTTCCATTTAAAATTTTAATGGTTTGTCATGAATCATGAATGTGCAATCTATGTGAAAACTTGAAGTATTGTGACTTACTTTGGTGGTGTTGGGTAATATGCTACGGAGCTTAGCAAGATGATTGTTGATCCTCTCTCTTCGTCTTCTCTCAGCCTCACTATGACTCTTTGAAGCAGCCAAAGCTTTAGCATCCATGATCTCTTGTGCTGTCATCTTCCCTAACTTACCTTGTAACCCGAAAGGACCCGACCCGGCTTGCACTACGGGACCTAAAGCCTCTGACAAAATCCGAAGCTGTTCTTGATGATGATGCGTTGCTGACGTGCCTCCATCAAAACCCTCGTATCCAAACTGTAATCCCTGATGATGAGCTCGGCTTCTATTAAAGAAACTCTCGTAGAAAGATGCCTGAGGAGTAGGAGGAGTAAATGGATCGAACTGTGGTTGGGTCGAAGTAGGCCATATTGGGGAAACGGAGTCGTGGGAGAAGATAGTGAATCCGGATTCGACGTTGTAACCCGGGGCTCTGAAAGTTTCTGATTGAGAAGGTTCTTGGTGATGATGATGGGAGACAAGTTGGTGAAAGAAGAGGTTATTTGGGTAATTTTGTATGTTGTTCATGGCTCCTGAACTTTCTACTTCTTCTTTCTTTGAGCACATCACTCTCTTCTATGAAGTCATAAAGGTCTCTCTCTCCCTCTATATATACATGTGTGTGTGTGTGTGTGTGTGAGAAAAGAAAGTAAAGGTTGGTAAAGGAAGGTAGGAGTTGAGAGAGTTAAAAAGAGAAAAAGCTTGCTTTCATATGCAGATTTATATAGGAACACTTATATGCATTTGTATTATAGTGCTCCAATTATATATCGAGTTTGCAACTTGTGTGTTTGTGTTGTGGTGGAATTATTAGAAAAGCAAAAAGGTTAATGGGTTTAAGATTCTTTAGATTATTCATAGATTTAATACATCATTGTCGATGTCTAATTTGTACATAAATATTGAGTTATAAACTTATATTAAATGGAATATAATAAACATTTTATAGGGTGAAATCCGTAAACGCAAAGTCCAAAGCTAAGCATCATTCAAATTCTACTAGCTTTAAACTTTATCTTGGATATTTTTCTAGTTAACCTAAAAGCTTAGTACATTCTTACTTCCATACATTTTTAACTTAACAAATATGATGGAATTAATTAAGAGTATTGTTTCTTATTAGACCACTAAACTTAGTTATTACTTGCTCTATTATTAGAGAGCGGAGCACATAATAGAGGAAATAAATGTATTTACATACTATTAATTTTTTTTAAATAGCTAAAAGCATAATCAAGATTATATATGTTCCATCCTTTAATCTACTGGATTTTTGGATTTTACGGAGCCCACTCATCTACGACATCGTCTGGTATTATGATCATAAATATTATTGTGAACCAGCCTATCTTCAGTATGGGACTTACACAGTGGTTGAAACAAAAACACATTTGGTTGTGAATTCTAATTTAGCTGATAAAGTCATAATTCTGCATGATCCGATCAATAGTTCATTTTTTTCATTGATTGAAACCGTTATAAAAATTAACTACCAATCGGTTTACTATCAATTTAAACAGCATTATTACAAAATACACAATAAACTAAATTTAAAATTAAGCAAACAAGATATTAAGCTTCTACCAAATAGAAGGTTTGAATACTATGAGCAGTTTAGACTTTAGAGTCTTTCGCTCACAAAAAAATCGATGTGCGTTTGTTATTTCACTATTGAAATAGAATCATGAGGAATCTTGTGGTTCATGAGGTCCGAGATCCGAGAGACGTCTACAGGTGGAGGTGCCATTTGGTTATACCGTATACGTTAATGTTTTTTTCGTATATGATCATGTTAAAAGGCAAGAATAGAGCCATTGCGCATGTATGTGGAATAGAGTGAGAAAGTTTGAGAGAAGACCTCATGATTTGAGTGAGCGAGGGAGTTGTATTAATACTGATCATCATCTTGTACATTATTGGAAAGATTTTGGCAAGAAAATATGCTATCTCGGCACCTGAATTCGTAAGAATCAGCTTTTCTTTTTAGCTATTTATGATACACACTTTGTTAATCATGAAAAAAAAGTTTTACCATGAGAATGCGTTTATAATCTCCAGCCGAGATCGATTCAAGTTAACTAGACCTCACATACACATAACTATGAAAATATATTGAATATCATATATTTAGAAATACCATGGTGTCTACTGCCAATGATAAATTCATCTTAAGATAAGAACACAAATTTGTTCTCGCATGGCATACCTTAATTTATTATGGGTTTATTATATACATGGATCTATAAACCTAGAGATGCATATAAATATATGTCCTGATACAGGGATAAAGCTTTTACAACGTCTCGGTTTTTCTAAACGGAATAATTTATTCGATGTATGTATATGGACAGTGTGCAACTTGGAAAGTAACTCTGCAAGTCCTCTTTGCTTTCAACTTACGGAAAGCTAAACTAAGGAGTGTAGCTATCAGAGAAAAAAGAAAATTAAAACTAATATTGTCTTATTTCAGTCAAGATTTTACTTTACATTCCCTTATAGGGTATTGGAGGCTATATAAATACTTCTATAACCGAAAAATACAAAATAAAAATGAATTAAAAAAAGAGAAAAAAACAAAAATAGCACTAAATCAAGTTTTTGTTCCCAAACTAGCACTCAAGGTCAAAAGACACAAAAATAGCACTTCATGTTTTATCAAAAGTCACAAACTTATGGTTTAGAGTTAAAGGGTGGGGTTTAGGATTTAGGGTTTAGGGTTTAGAGTTTAGGGTTTAGGGTTTAGAGTTTAGGGTTTAGGGTTTAGGGTTTAAGGTTTAGGGTTTAGAGTTTAGGGTTTAGGGTTTAGAGTTTAGGGTTTAGAGTTTAGGGTTTAGGGTTTAGAGTTGAGAAATGAGATTTTGTGGATAAGATTTCAAATTTTGAAAAATAAAAAAATTAAAATTTTCAAAGGATAAACTTAGAAAGATGATATTTTGGTCATTTTAGTTTTTGAGTGCTATTTTTGTGATATAAACTTAGAAATATGCTATTTTGGAGATTTGCCCTTAAAAAACACACACACATGATACTAAGAATATCTCCAAAAACACTTTATAACTTTAAAGATGAAGTGTTTTGCTCTTTAAATTTTTTTTTCAAAATTTCATCTTTTTATTTGCATTTTGGTCATTACAACTATTCATCATATTTATAATTCTTAAATAATTTGTCGTATATCGTTTTAATCTTTACAAATTTTATATCTCATAATTATTTTAAATTTGTTTATATAAGTTTATGTTTTACACATAAAATTAAATAACATTTAAAAAAAATAAAACTAAATTTAGAAAATAATAATATCACGAAATAAACTTAACAAAAAAAAGTTTTTAAAAAGTACATGGATACATAATTAGTACAAAAATTTTAATATTACAACAATACTAATAGTTAAAAAAATTGATTTGCAACCTTCAAAATACCCAAAATATTGTTCAAAGAGATTTAGTTTAACATATAATTGTTGTTGTTATTATTCTTGATGTTTTTTCGTCAATAGGGATACAAGATCAGTGGCAGAAGCAATAGTTGAAATGGCGGAAATGAGAATATCCGATTTCAATAATTTTTATCTTGCAATCTACAAATTAAAAATAAAGAAAGTCATTTTTACTTTGTAATGCAATAGTTAATCATATATAGAAGTCTTACGGAAACAATTTTATGGAATAATATAGTATTTTGTTTGTAGTTTAGTATTTAATTATGTATTTTATGTAAATTTTATATTTTAGTGTAACTTTTATTATTGTAATACTTTTATATATGTGATATTTATAAAACTTTTATGAATTTAAGTTAATTTGATAAATATAAGGACTATAATATAAAATACAAATATTTTTTAAGTTAAGTTTGAAGTTTTGATTTTTTTTTTTTTTTTTTTTTTTTTTTTTTTTTTTTGGTAAAATGAAGTTTTGATTTTTGGAGACTAGCACTTTTAAACTTCAAATATAAAGTTTTGCAAATTTCAAATTATATTGTATTTTTGGAGATTTTCTTATAAGATGTTGGTGGCATATTGGTTTGGTAACACAAAAAGATTGGTTTTCCTGTGCTCTGGATTCAAACCACCTTTGGTACGGAGAGTTATTCTCTAAATCGAAATATTTTAAACTTAATTCCGGATCTAGGAAAAATTATGGACTTAAACTCAGAATTTTCACTGTTAACAAATAAAAACAAAAACAAACACAGAGTGAACACAAGACACACAGATTGTCGGACCGACCAAAGACTCAAAAAAAGCTGGCCGTATCATCATTACCTTAGTCTCAAGCTTGCAATCAAAAATCCGTTTTGCTTTTTCTTCGCACTTTCATTTCATTGCAAAAAGCTAGTATTAATAAAGAAATTTCGGTTACAAATATTTTAGTCCTGTCGACTTTTAAAACTTGTTCCTTACTGAAAATATTATTTGTTAACATAAACTCTAATATACAACACCGAGTTTCTCTTGGCAAATTGGCATGTGAGAACACACAGAAATACATGCACGTGTGCGTTTTTATAAATATATATCTCTGTTCAAAAACGCGGTCGCCTGGGCGCGACTAGGAGCTTATCCGTGGCGAGGAAGTGCAATTCGGTGACTAAAATCGGATCCTAATTAATCGGCCCAATTCTCAATTAATCGGTCCAACTGACGATTAATCGGCCCGATTAGTTATTGAAATGATTCAAATTTTTAACTAAAATGATAAGTTCTTGGGCCTTTTGTAAAGCTTGAATGTTTTACCTCTTGACTAGCATGTATGATTTTATATATAGAGCAAGATTTCACCTCTTTTTTCTTCTCTAACCGATGTAGGACTTTGTCCATTAAGGGTTAATAATGCGAAAATAAAATGTTCAATGACCAAGCGTCGAACTCGGGTTGCGTAGCGAGAGAACAAGACGCTGAACCACAAGCAGACGGCGAATCCTTGTACCTATACCCATATGTTAATAAATATACACATATGAAGATAATAAAAGTACAAAAACTAAGCCCCGCGTACTCTCCGATTAATCTTCGATTTTTTTCTAATTCGCTAGATGTGAACCGGCCGCCCGACTAATGCCTAGCGTAATTCTGAACAGGGATATATATATATATATATATATAGTTTTTCAGTTTTATTAATGATAAAAGTTCTAGAAATTTTTACTACTTTATCTCTACTTTTGAACGTAACGCATGCGTAAGACAATCATTGGTAAGAACACGGCTCACATTAACTTCAGATTTTTGTACGTTTTTTATATTGTAATGAATTTCTTTAAAAATAAAGAAAGGAAGATTGCAAAAAGCTTGGCACATCTCTTTAAATGTTTCTTTCAATTTGGTAGGGTTTAAAGTTTGACCGACTGTGGTTTAAACATTAGCAGAGCGTCTAATAGCATATGCAGGTGAAGTGGTTTCCAACATATAGTCCTGAGTTAAAACAAAATTTAGATTATAAATATATAAACTATGGTGTAAATTTTTTTTAAAAATAGATATACTATTAAATTTAGAGCTTATAATTTCAAAATAAATATGAGACATAAATAGAAATAGCTCTTAATTTTTAAAACTACTTTTTAATATTATTAAATATACTGTTAGTATTTTTTGACCAAAGCCTATAAATAATGTGAGACATCACTTATATCAGAGACTCTGTTTAAACCACATTCTACGAGAAAAAAAACTGACAAATAAAGTTGGAAAGTAGGGTCAATTATGTTCATATAAAAAAATCAGTGCTCTTTCTCTTGAGTTTCATTTCCCACGCTAATCCTTTATGGCTTCCCCTAAGACTTTTTCATCATTTTGTCTTGGAACGTACTCCTCTCTTCCTCTTTCTTCTCTATACATGTAATGCAAGCCAAGGCTTACATGGCTTTATGCACCTATGTAACCAAGCTTTAACATAGCTAACATAACTAGGAGAATAATTGTAGAGTCAAGAGGCTTGATTGTATAGTAGAAACTCTATAAATTTGATAAATTAATAAATACCATAAACTAATAAACTTTTCTGGTCTGAAGGTGGACTGGTTCAAAATATGTTACAAACCGATAAGATAATAACTTTATAGAAAATTCTATATAAATATATAGTTCTATTAAAAATATAAATTAATCATTTATATTTATATACATTTACATTTGTATAAAAAAATATTATATTATTTGTTTTATATTGACAATGAATTATTTTTATATTTTTTTAAAAATTTAATATATTTATTTTCTTAACACTTAATATCTTTGATGAGATTTAGTAAAATTATATTTAAAACCACATTTAAATTCCATGAAACATATTTTTTATACACCAAATAATATAATAAAAATAATATGAGTGTCAAAATTCAATTTTTAATTAATGCATATATACTAAAATAAATTATTTTTATTAATTTATAAAACATATATTTTAAATAAAGAAATCTAAAAAATAATTTTTTTGTAAATTAATAACTCTATAAATTTAAAAATTACCATAGTTCCAACATTATTAATTTATATAGTTTTTACTTTATATTACAAATAAGTGCCAAAATGTTATAATATACAACAATCACTACAAGAAAACCTTTGCGTAACTAGGAAACTTTACGAGGAAAAAGAAGACTCGTAAATTTACGCCTACTTTACAACGATTTTACGATGAGTATAGCATTCCACGTAATTTCGTCGCAAAGTAACGAGAAATTTATTTCGTCATAAAATCGAAGTAGTTTTACGAGGAAATTATGTTTCGTTGTAACGTAGCCGTAAAATTACCTTCTTTTTACGACGAAATATTTTACGTCTCTTTAAGGACGAAGTCTCGAGTATATCTACTTGTCTTTGTATTTGCGGAGCTACTTCCAACAAAGTATATTAAGCACTTGCATGTAATATATTAGGAATTAATTAATTTATTTATGCACAAATTTTTAATATGACTATTAAAGTGTTTATTTTTTTTTGGAATATACAAGCCATTGGAGCATTTTCAGGGATCTGAGCACACACACTTTAAAAGAGGATGTCCTTCCACAACTTCATGAGAACATTCTCATCTTATTGTGCAACTTGGAGAAGATATTTCCTCCGGCATTTTTTGACATCATGGATATGAGTATGGTAGACGGTGGACGACAAGTAATTATGGAATATGTGTGAAAGGCGAAACAAATTTCTCCGGGATCTTGCCGAAGATTATTGAAGTGGAATTCCTAGGGTTACTGAAGCTGAAATGCGTTCTCTTCAAATGTGATTGGTTCGACCCCGTCATCAACAAAGGCATTCAGTTTAACAAAGGTACAAAAAATTTGAGCATTTCATACTAGCTTCGAAAGAAGACCAAGTTAGCTTAATTCCATACCCTCGGCTGAAAGACTCTGGAATCAATTGGTTAGCAATCATCAAAGTTACACCTCGTGGACGAATAATCGGTGGAGAAGAACCCTCTTTGCAAGAAGAAAACATCAATGAAGTCGAGGAACCCGAACAACAAACTGATGACATCCTTCTCATTGATCGGCATAATCGTGAATACGAAGATCTTCCCAACGATACCACATACGAAGCTGTTGAAGACGAGTTTGATGAAAATAATGATGTTTCTAGTGATGACTCGTAATATAATTCATTTGTTTCATAATGAATTTCAGACTTAATACATGTGTTCTGTTTGTTTAATAATGAAAATTAAATTTATAAACTGATTTTGGAGTTAGGAAAAATGTTAAGGGATTTATGGATTTAGGTTTACGGTTTAGAGAGTATACAGTTTATAAGTTGAGGAGTTTGGGGTTTGGGGTTTCGTGTTTTCGGGATTCAAATTGAGTCGTCGCTAATTTGTCGTAAGAGAGAAACAAGGGATCTGGTTGATTACTCGTAATATACTTCGTCGTAAAATATGCGTAATATAAAAAGGTTTCGTCGTAAAATCTTCATAAATAGAAAAATATGGACCTGGTTTATTCCACGTAAAAGATTTTGTTCTAAAATCCTCGTAAATTGAAAACGTGAGACCTGGTTTATTCCACGTAAAAGATTTTATCGTAAAGTGATACCACTCAAATTACCCTAAGGAGTGATTTATACTCTCTCAAATCAGAGGTCGAGTTGTAGTACTTAGGGATCGAATTCACAGGGAGCTAGGGAACCTAAGGATTCTAATATGATTTGTTAAGCAAGAATGTTTTTAGAGTTTTAAATATAAATTACAGTTTTATATTGAACAAGTGTTTGTTCAATAGCAGGTTTGGGGTTTTGGTGCTTAAAAAGGAAATAGCTAGACTTAGGGTTTTTATTCAGGAAAATTGAGATTATAATCCTACAGATGCCTAATGAGTTGCATGCATGATAATGTAAAGCTCAACTACTTTGATCAACTAGTCAATCAGCTCTCGCATGTATTGACTTGTCTATTAACTAGATCTAATGATCTAATGATCTCAACTCTCGTTATTTTGATCAATAGAAAGTGTCGATCAATAATCCTATGGGGTATCGATCGATACATCTTTTGCACCGTCGATCGATTATTCAAGTGTGATATTGATCGACGCGCTCTAGTAAAGCTTTATGCGCGGGTTGAATGAAGGCTTACTAAGCTCACTAGATCAGCTCTCGCATGGCTCATAGCAAGAAACATAGTTCTATTAGTATAAAGCTCTCGCTTTTATCAATCAATCCAAGGGCAGGTTCTAGGTAGCTAATCTAGACACATGCATTAATGAACAATCCTAAAGATGATTATCACAACTCAGCAATCTATAGTTGGGGCTAATCCATCCTAACCTATTCAAACCCTAAAATCTAACAATGGAACTACTCAGACATGGATAAGCACTTCATAACAGCAGTTAAGTATAAAAACTTCATTAGAATAGTAAATAGATATCAATGGAGTTCCAATCACAAATTATAACTTTGGATCTTCTCTCCAATCTATCAAAATCCTAAAAATCTTTGCTGTGAAAATAGTAAAACAATGAAAGCACACTTTGTCTCTAACATAGCGGCAAAGCTTATTTAATTAGGTTAAAACTCGTCAGGGGCAATCTTGTAAAATGGTGAAGTCTTGGGCTTCAAGTCGGCTGTGACCAAACAGGCTTTCTGCGCGCTTCGCTGTCGATCGATACCAAGTCATGCGTATCGATCGATTCTAACTCTCCGATATCGACCGATTGTCGATTTCGATGGTCATCTCGGGTGCTTGCTCCAAATATCTTCAAAATTCTCCAAAATCATCTCTTATCTCCAAAACACTCTTGATCTTATAAATATAATAAATAGACTCTATAATATAATAATTATTAGTAAAAACACCTATATGGATGAAAATAGGTCAAATCCATAGTCTATCAACTCCCCTAGACTTACCCTTTTGTTTGTCCTCAAGCAAAACAAACAGGCAGTCTCTCTGAAATAGGTTTTAAAAACAGCAGGGACTCACATGATTTAAAACTTAGAACCATCACCTCTATAATTTTGCAATCCACATCTAAGAAATCCTAATCACAAAAGCACATTATACCATATCCTAGCTTAGCAACCAAATTCATTTCTTGCATAAAATAAAAGTGAAGGCTTTACCTTGGGAGTATCGATCACAGGCTGCAATGATTCTCAAACAAGTATCTGGACCTATAGGTAAACATTAGTTTCTATCCTCTTTCTCTACTAATTTTCTCTCTTGGTCAAAATCTGCTTATATGTAAAATTATTGACCAAGATTGGACAGACTTCCATGAATCAAGCCTTAATGGTGGTTGCCACTAAGTCATGTTCACTTCTTTTTGACCTATATCCTAGGATTATTTGTGAAGCAAACCTTAATGGTTGTAGCCACCAAGTCCTGTTCTAATCCTTTACCTATGAAATTCTTATGAAGCAAGCCTTAATGGTTGTAGCCACCAAGTCTTGTTCGAACTTCTTCCTAATAAATCTCTATTATAATAATAAATATATAATAATAATTTTTTTATTCTATCTATAATCTGTATTTCGAAAATAGAGAGAGAAAATGTGATAAATCTATATACACAAGGCTTTACCTTCCAGACTTGTTTGAAGAATC
>NC_027753.1:30245592-30246861 GCF_000695525.1 Brassica oleracea var. oleracea
GAAATAAATCATAAGGATTCAATGTAACAAGTAAGAACGATATACCATACCGGAATGAATGTCAACCGATGTAAGGATGTTGATATCGGTCGACGCAGGTAAAGAATTGTCGATCGATGTCGACAGGTTCGCGTCGGTCGATACAGATGGCAATCGTTTACTCGGTTCTTTTTTATGACCTGCAATAATTAAAAACCAACATAAATAGTATATTAAAAATTTAATAAATAGTACATAATAGTGGGTTGCCTCCCACTCAGCGCTTTGTTATAGTCATTTAGCTTGACTTTGGAAGTGTTTTGGCTAGTAATGTTGAGAACTGGGACTTGTTGGAAAACAAGTATCCATCTCTTCTTTGCGCTTGTTGAACCATGTACCAGTGAAGTCTCTCACTGCTTCATCCCCTCTGCGCCATTTATCTTTCATTGCTGCTGTTGTGTTTTCAATCCTCTGCAATCTTTCACCAAGACTCTCAAGGTTGAACTGATGTCTTATAAGTACGGCGTAAGTGTCAGCTGAGATCTCCTCTCTATGGTAAGGTGTGTTGGACATGTCGGATGTCATTTTTGGTAATAGTTGGCCTCGGTTTGTAGCGTTGTTGACCGATGTTCGATTGTGGATGTCAGTCAATATATTTTTGCGTCTGTCGATCGATTATGCTGCTTCTGGTCGACGGGTAATGTAACTCTGAATCTCCACCAACCCCCCTTGTATAGCTTCAACCTTGGAGGTAAAAAAAACTAATGCTAAGATCCATTGGGAAATAGATGTCATCACATCTCCCATCAAGCCTCTCCTCTGTAGTTTCTAGAGCTCTATAGATCCCTTCTACCAACTGATCTATCTCTTCTCTGGTGTGGAAATCTGGTTGAGACTTCAACGTATGTGGACGTGGTGGATTGTTATCAATCGATGTTGTCAAGCGGTTATCGATCGATGTGTGATGGTGCTTGTCGATCGATAGTGGTTGTCTGCTGTCGATCGATTGAGGTTGGCTTCTGTCGATCGATGGAGGTCGAGCAGTGTCGGTCGCGTTCTGAATTCTGGCTATGTCTTGCTTCACCTCCTCCATGCAAGTAGTTAGCCAACTGATACTATCATTTAATGGATAGTAGACACCATCAAGCTTCATCTAGAAAGCTTCTTTGTTCCTCTCATGTTCACTACAGACTCCATAGAACATCTCATTGATCTCGTCCTTGGTGTTGATCTCTTGTACTAACTTTGTCTGTGTGAATGAGCTAGCATGTTCAGGAAGACATATGTAGG
>NC_027753.1:30247627-30251487 GCF_000695525.1 Brassica oleracea var. oleracea
GGTATTGGACGGTTGTCGATCGATGTTGCATTGTCGTTGTTATTCGATTGTTGGTGATAAATGTCGATCGATGGGCGGATTGCTCTGTCGATCGGATGGCTTGTTCGTGTTCTTCCCCAAGTAGTGTCTCCTTGACGTGTTTCATCGCGTATTTGCTTGTTGAGTCATTCCTCATCATACAAATCATCGGGGTTTTCTGCTGGTGCATCGTTTACTGCCATAATTGGGTTGTAGTAGTCGTTCTCCCAATCATCTGGACTACTATCGACCGATTCGTCATGTGGTATGTTGGTCAATTTCAGGTGACCACTGTCGATCGATGTTGTTGTGTGAGTCTCGATCGACGCTGAGTATTCAGTTTCGTACTCGTTTCTACAGTGGCAAGCTGCAATGATTCCTGGATCATTGATTCTTCTGGAGATCGTCTGTGGCATCTTGACTGGGATAGGGTCGTAGTGGGCATTAGGTTCGATGAGTGTTAGACACAACGGGTTGGTTTGCAAGTTGCACACTGCTCCCACTGTTGACAAGAAAGCTCTCCCAAGTAGTAGAGAAGATTTCTAGTTTAACTTGATGTCCAAGACATGGAAATCAACTGGAACTAGGGCATTACCAATCTGCACCTCTAGGTCTCTCACAATTCCTCCTAAGTTCTTCTGGGAACAATCCACAAAAGTGAACAATTCCTGCGAAGGCTCCACTTGCAGACCCAGATGGTCTGCCATAACCCTAGGTAGGATGGTGACTGATGCTCATGTGTCGTACAAGGCATGTGGGAATTCAATACCCTTCACCGTGTATGGTATTGCAAATTGCCCATGATCACTCTTCTTCTTCAATGTAATCCTCATCCTCATTTTTTCTCTAGCTTCACAGAACATTCTCCTGTTGTCTTCTTCTTTCTCTCTAGTTTCTCTGAAGAACATCCACAATCTGTGGGTGTAATAAGCATCCTCGAATGGCTTATCTATAGGAATCCTGAATACTCTCTTGCGGAAACTTTCCTTTTCCTTATCATTAGCCCCCCTCTTCAGATGTTTCGCACTTTTTCCTTTTTTCTCCTTAGGGTTCTTCCAGTAGAAACCCTACCCTCTTCCATAGGATCATCTCCATCATCTGAAGGTGTCCTGACAGGCTCTGGTGGGTGTTCTGAAGGTTTGGGTTTGGGCCTGAGTTCGTTAAGTCGTGCAACATCTATCTTCAGCATCTGCACTCGATATGTAATAAGGGCTCGTCGATCGATAGGCGGTGATGGTTGTCGATCGATATTGGCCTCTGTGTGTCTATCGATGTTGCTGTTGGCATGTCGATCGATACAGACATTATTAGGGCTGGGCAGATGTGGGTGTTTTGCTGCGAACTCCTCGTGAGTTAGAATCTTCAAGGCATTGCAAGACGCGGTTGACTCCATAGGCATTGTCGATCGATGTTCTGGAGTTCCTGTCAATCGATTTGTGTTGGTGTATATCGATCGATGTTCTGTGTCTGGCGTCGATCGACACCAATGTGATCCGCCGAAACTCATCAAACTCTCTACCTTGAAATCACCTTCTTGCAGCTTCTCTTCCTTCATCACTTGCCAAAAGTCATCCTCAATGATGGCATTCACGTGGTTCTTCACCACATCATCCCCTACTGCTCTTGTTGAGGCTTCATGCCTCTTAATAGCATCTCCTGTCTGCACAACCTGCATCTCCATCTTCTTCACATGAGTGCTCAAAGTCTCAAACTTTGTGTTCAGGTTGGTGTAGACAGAATCTATCTTCCCATTAAAGTCCACTGTCATTCGCTGATGTGCCTCAAGAACCCTATCAAGCATATCTTCAATCTTGCTCTCTTGAGTAGGCGGCGGTGGCTTATGGTAGTAGGAACTTCCAAAATTCATGTTGTTGATGTAGCTGTTGTTGTAGGGTTTCTGGTACTGTGAATTTTGGTTGAAGTTACTCCTATTTTCATAGGAGTTTCTGTTTCCGCCCTGGTTTCCAGAACCTTGGAATCCAGCTCCACCAATGTAGTTCACTTCTTCTTCTTCTGTTTTACCCTCTACAGCTTCTGCATCTTCAACAAAGATGACCTGCTTCCTGAGAAGCTTGTGAACACTGTCTAGTTTTGCCTTCACCTCATCCATCTGATCATTCCCAAGGATGGTGACAGATCTTTTCCTCTCAAAATCAGTGTTCTTGGTGCTGTTGCTGGATGCTAGGTTTTCAATAACCTTGACTGCCTCTTCTGGATTCCTGGTGTTGAAGTTTCCATTGCTAGAAGCATCAAGAGCCACCTGGTACTTCACCGCGATGCCTCTGTAGAAAGTACTGAGCAGTTGTACTTCATTGAATCCATGGTGTGGACAGTCTCTCTGGTAAGGCTTGAATCTGATCCAAGAGCCTCTGAATGATTCTGCAGGCTCCTAAGTGAATGTAGCAATCTTGCTCCTCAAGTCTTCAGCACGCGCTTCATCAAATAAATTGCATAAGAATGCATTCTTGATGTCGCTCCAGGATTTAAGAGATCCTGGTTGTAACTGCTTGAGCCAATGCAGAGCTTCTCCAGCAAGTGAGTTTCTGAAGAGCTTGCATAACATGTAGTCCTCAGAGACTCCCTCGACTCTAATAGAAGAAATAAGATCCTCGAACCTCTCCAGATGGTCCATAGGATGCTCGTGGGATAATCCATTGTAGGGTAGCTGTCCCACAAGTGTGTAGTATTGCGCTTTCAACTCCAAATCCATCTCAATGGTGGGAGGAAGGATGGCTGATCTGTTGGTGTAATATCGATTTGGACGGTTGTAATCAACCAACGTTTTGGGTTGCGCAGCTTCATCTACTGGTAAGGTAGTACTTGTAGCTGTAGCATCAGGCTCAGGGATCGCAGCCCCCTGAGCATCTATCCTCTGACATGCTGCATTACGCAGATGACCCTCCTGGTCATGCAGGTCTTCATTGTTGTCCCGAACAAGTATCAAAGGCGCAACCATGTCTCGCGGCTCAAGATCGATCGATGTCCGAGATGGAATGTCAATCGATGTCGGGTGGATGATGTCGGTCGATGGAAGGTTTATGTTGTCGATCGACAGGGGTGAGCGAGAATCGGTCGACGGGACTGGTGTCTGGGTCGACGGGGGTTGAGCAGAAGCGAGCGACACAAAAGTGTTGTTGTCGGTCGATAAGGAGCGCGCTTCCTTGCGGATCGAGCTTTCTAAACTTGCAGGATCTGGTGAAAATAGCAGTGGAGTTTCCTTGTTGCTTCTGGTACTGCTGGACATGTACCTGAAAATCCAAGAAAAAATTTTATGTCAGAAACTTAACAAAAATTAGACAAATAGGCGATCAAAGCTCCCCGGCAATGGCGCCAAATTTGATACCACTCAAATTACCCTAAGGAGTGATTTATACTCTCTCAAATAAGAGGTCGGGTTGTAGTACTTAGGGATCGAATTCACAGGGAGCTAGGGAATCTAAGGATTCTAATATGATTTGTTAAGCAAGATTGTTTTTAGAGTTTTAAATATAAATTGCAGTTTTATATTGAACAAGTGTTTGTTCAATAAAAGGTTTGGGGTTTTGGTGCTTAAAAAGGAAATAGCTAGACTTAGGGTTTTTATTCAGGAAAATTGGGATTATAATCCTACAGATGCCTAATGAGTTGCATGCATGATAATGTAAAGCTCAACTACTTTGATCAACTAGTCAATCAGCTCTCGCATGTATTGACTTTTCTATTAACTAGATCTAATGATCTCAACTCTCGTTATTTTGATCAATAGAAAGTGTTGATCGATAATCCTATGTGATATCCGATCGATACACGTTTTGCACCGTCGATCGATTATTCAAGTGTGATATCGATCGACGCGCTCTAGT
>NC_027753.1:30251683-30267634 GCF_000695525.1 Brassica oleracea var. oleracea
TAGTAAATAGATATCAATGGAGTTCCAATCACAAATTATAACTTTGGGTCCTCTCTCCAATCTATCAAAATCCTAAAAACTTTTGCTGTGAAAATAGTAAAACAATGAAAGCACACTTTGCCTCTAACATTGCAGCAAAGCTTATATAATTAGGGTAAAACTCGTCAGGGGTAATCTTGTAAAATGGTGAAGTCTTGGGCTTCAAGTCGGCTGTGACTAAACGGGCTTTCTGCGCGCTTCTCTGTCGATCGATACCAAGCCATGCGTATCGATCGATTCTAACTCTCCAATATCGACCGATTGTCGATCTCGATGGTCATCTCGGGTGCTTACTCCAAATATCTCCAAAATGCTCCAAAATGCTCCAAAATCATCACTTATCTCCAAAACACTTCTGATCTTATAAATATAATAAATAGACTCTATAATAAAATAATTATTAGTAAAAACACCTTTAAACTATGGATGAAAATGGGTCAAATTCATAGTCTATCATAAAGTCCTCGTAAATTGAAAATACGAGACCTGGTTTATTCCTCGTAAAATGAAAAATGGGGGACCTGGTTTATTCCTCATAATCTTACGCGGACTTTACGACGAAATCTAAAATGAAAACGCGGGATCTGGTTGGTTACTCATAATATTACGAGGAAATTTAATTCCCTATATATACATGAACCAACTCGCTGTTCATTTCATAGTGTTTGCCTCTCAATCTCCAAGCAATGTATCCTCTCTACTTCCTCTTTTTTTTTTTAGCTTAGAAGGTTAGTTTAGGATAATTAAGGTTTTATTAGGTGGTTAGTGTAGGGAATTTGTAGATAAGTTTATCGAATTTGTAGATTATAGGATGAGAAATTTATAAAGTTACTTGATTAATAATCTATTTTCTTTTTCAGATGAAGAGAAGGAGTCACGACTTCTTCCCGGAGTTCCACAACCCCTAGCTAATTTTTTTATTCTTTTATTTGTATTATAAATTTGAAACTTAAATATTTATAAAAAATTTTCGGAATTTTCTATTATTTAAATTTTTTATATTTTCTAACCATTTTTGTTCATTAATTTAATACTAACTTTTTAATATAGAAAAAACATGGATCGAAGTAAATTTGTATCTTAGTTTACAACTATTTAACGAGGAAATATTCGTTATATCAACCTAAAACTTTACGACGAATTTACTACGAAACACACGCAAATTCGCAGTGAATTTTACGTGTACTTTACTACGACTACTTGCGTTTGTTTTATGAGGAAAGTGACGTCGTTAGATTGTGTGTATTTTACGACGAATAATAAATGTTCTTTTTACGATGAAATGGTTTTCTCGTAACTTTACGAAGATTTATATGCTTTACGACGAACGATTAACGACGAAATGACTTTCGAGATTATTTCATCGTAAAAGTCTATTTACAACGAATTAACTACGATTTCAGTCGTCATTAAGTATCTATTTTTTTTGAATAAATAACACGAGATTGTTGTTTCGTACATTTTTCGTGTGACAGTATATGGACTAAACGAGCCATTGGTTAATTTTGAAGTTATTACACTAAGCACTCAATTCTGTCAGCAAATAATAAAAATATGAACCAACCAAAATAACCATATAAAATATTACAACTAAAATCATGTAGTTTTAATAAATTGGCAGTTAAGAAGATTATTATTATTTTATTTTGCATAAATTCAAATAATTTAAAGATTTATATATATATTAAAATTAAATTATGGGATCGTTGGCGGAATGAATTATTGGTGGAATGAATTTTTCAGATACTTACTTTATCTATTGAAACAAATTATCTCAGCCAGACTATAAATATTTTTTTTTGTATTCCAAAAATACAGATGAAATCCAAAGGGGATTTTACAAAGTTTTTGAATATTTTTTTTTGTCACAAACAAAGTTATTGAATAAAAATGTTGTGAGTAAGAAAAATGGCAAATCCTTCTTGAGAAACCAAAGAACGAGAAAGCAAAACCTCCCTTAAAAAAACAAAAAGTGTATTTGAAATACTTTATATACTAAATCACAAATCAGACAGTCAATCAAATTTTGACATGTGGCAAGTAATTTATAATTAAAAAAACAAATATAAAAAATACAAAATACATCCGTAATTTTATTTATTGCTTGCTATATAAAATAGAAAAATTCCTAATATTTCTCAACTATGTCCACGATCTTCTAACTTTTGAAACTGCTAATATTTTTTAGAAAACTAACGATGCTATAAATTTATGTCAAAATAATAAATTCCTAAATTTCTTGCACCTACTCATTTGTTTCTCTGTAAAATCTTAGTTTCTACGATTCTACCCAGATAGATTAAAAACTTCTAATGATCATATCCACACTCCCATATCTACAATTCTAGATCCGAGTAAAAATATATTCTGCCCAAACGATTGCACAACAATAGTTGGTTTCAATGAACTGAAAAGAAAGAAGAACACTGATGCTACGATTGAAAGACTAAGTGTACTTCAAGGTAGGATATGAAGGTTAAGCCCAGGTTAGTGAAACTACAAACGCCTATTCTTTTTGCTTAATAAAATTATTTTTCATGAACCTTTATTTATATCCTTTTCATTTTATGCTCTCTAGACATGGCAAAAACTGCATAATGGTTAGAAACTCTAAAGCAACATGTTTAGAAGAGATTTCCCCTAAAATTTGTTATTTCATATATAACTCCCATTGGGAAGAGATTTCGGTCAACAGTTTAGAAACTCTAAAGAAACATGTTTTTTTTAATATATATCTATGTGTTATTATTATTTTTAATTATAAAATTAAATAATTTAGAGAAATTTATAATAATCCTAAGTTTGAGAGATTGTCCACTTATAATGGTCTAATTACTATTAAACACAACCTTCACAATATAATTTTTTTCTATTGTAAATTATATAATTCAAAAATAACATTTCTGTTAATTTTAAAAACAAAACAACGCCCGTGCATTAGCACGGGAGATAATCTAGTTATTAATAAATTAGTAAGCTCTCATAAAAAGGACAAAAAGTGAATTCTTGATTCTCTGTTTACTAAGATCTTCGAAGGTAAATATTTCATGAAAACAACTCTTTTAAACTTTATCCGATCATATTCACCATTTTATGGATAGTGAAGTATCGCCTTTTCTATATCTATATCTATGGTTGATAAATGACTAATCAAAAAGTTTAGAACGGATAAATCAATCTACATATGGAACGATCTCTGGCTTCCAGTCCACCGCCCGAGACCAGCATCAGTCCAAAACTACAAATCTGTCCCACTCTCACAGTAGATCAATTTATCAATTGACATATAAAAACAAGGACACCAAGTCGCACGAGATTCATTATTGAAGATTCAGATGCAGAAATCACTAGGAAAATACATATTTAGTACGTTATCTCTAAATGATTCCATATTTAGGCACTTTACAAACTCAGGAACACATCTAAATCAGGATACCAAGTCGCACGAGATTCACAGAAATGGCTCTAAATATGGGACACTAGAGCCCTCCACAAATCCTTTACAAGAATTTGTTTAGAAACTTAAGTGTCCACTAAAAATGAAACATTTTATTTGGCAATTTTTTCAGGATGTATGTCAATAGCTTATAACCTTAAGGCACAAGGATACATTGTGATGGAATTTGTGCACGTTGTGGAATAGAGGATGAAACTATCAATTATATTATTTTTTTCAATGACCGCCGTCAAAACAAACATGACACTTCTGAATATACCCTCTAATCCATATATTTTCCCAAAATAATCAATATACACAAATATGGATTACTTATTTTCTCGGTTACCTACCTCACAAACGGGTGATATTGGTTTCTCTGAAAAGATAGAAATAAGAAGTATGGAAACATTGATAATGATCTTCGTGATATCTTAAGTCTAACGAAGACATAATCCTTACTCTAGGAGGACGCTCATCGAACAAAGGATAGGGAGAGATATCAACAAAATACATCGAGCGCACAACTAGAAATTACAGATGTAAGGCCTAGACGATGGTGCAAAATTGATGGTTCCTGGAAAAAGTCGGATAGTATATCATGTCAAAGATGGCATAGCAAATTAGATGGTTTTGATGGACTGTTGGGAGCAGAGAATATACGAAATAGATTAACTTCCTTACATGCAGATTTTGAGGCTCGAATTTGGAAAATGAAGTGCATGATTATTTTTAGGCAAATAGAAGTAGCTTTCCAAACAGACAGTATGTAACTGGTAAAGACAGTGTCGACATCAATGGATTGGCTAGTTTTTGTAGTCTACATTGAGGAGTTCTAAAGATGTATAAAATATTTAAATGTTTTCACAATCTCACATAACCCTCGAACGACAAACACCATTACCGAAAAATTATTAAAAAAAATGCAAGGAGTCAAGCGTCACATATTGTCCATTTAGACCGAATTTTCAATTTGGACGAGAATTTAGTTTTTCTTTACTCTCTTCGTATTGTCGTCAAAAACAAAAGTAAGCTCTTTGAGAATATAGAGAAAAGGAACTCCTCACAATGAGCACAAAAATTCTATTTTTTCCATTCAAATGAAGAAGGATAGAAATATTACCTAAAAGTGCACCAATTGAAAAGTAAAACTCATTATAAATTCCACCATTATAATTTTGAGATCGTTTATTTATATAAAAAATGGCGTGAGTACAAATTAAAGTCTAAAGATATATCCAAACCATTTGCAATGGTGAAAGCTAAAATCAGCGTTTGAATAAATATTAGATAACTTTTTTATAATCAACTTACATGATGATGTTTGCATTTTCTTAGAGAGCTAGTATTCTTTTTGTCTTGAGAATTATGCTAGGATCAAACATGTTTATTAAGGAAAATCTTGTTGGATCCTTCACTATGGTTGTCATTAATGATCAGTTGAGTACTTGAGTTTTCTATTGGTCATTTTAAGAGAAGTTTTAGTTGAATTTTGTTCTTTAATTGGTTTTATTGAAGCTAAAATGATTAATGAATTAAAAACTGAAATAGCGAGGTTGACTGGCAAAGTGCAGACAAAAACGCAGTTTTCGTAAGAAGTCTGGTTGACAAAAGTAAAAAAGAGGCCAAATCATGAGACCTAACTTAACTTTCATTTCTGCCTCCTACTTTCACCATTTCATTGACGCAGGCTCCTTTCTTTTTACCATTTTGACATAAACATTTTGGTGAATTTTGTTTTGTTTTACTCCTTAATTATTGGAGAATATCAAAAATCAAACAATACGTTTTTCTTAATCTACTAGGTATTGGCATATTACACTCGTATACACTCGTAATAGACCTGCGCTTGGAAAGTACTAGACCCGCGCTTTCCAAGCGCGGGTTTATTTTTGAAATTTAAAAAATATATTTTAAATGTATTTCTATATAATATATTGTATAGATTTGATCACATTTATTCGGAACCACGAACTAAATTGTACCAAACTGAAAATTCTGAAACTAAAAATAAAATAAATTTCATAAGTACGGAGAACCAATAGGGTAAGTGAATTTTTGAAATACAAATTCTATACTTTCTAATATTAATTAAATTTAATTTCTAAATAACCAAATCTTTTTAAAATACTATATATAAACCGAATTACCCAAAACAATTTATTTAAATTATTCAAATTATCTGATATTTTTATCCGAACAACCGAAAGTATATAATATTTAAAATGATAATCCCAAATTATCCAATATTTTTATCTATAAATTCGTAATTATCTGAAAAACCAGAATCAAACCATAACTTAATTGGACCCAGTTTATTTTTTGCATATTAGGCGATTCTCAACTTTGCTAATGAACCAAACAAAAAAAAAAACAAAACAGCCCAAATAAAATCAAACCAAACCAAACTTCGTAAACTACTGTCCTAAATTTCGAGAATCAAAAAAACTAAACTCAAAATACTCAAACCAAAACCGAATGCTAAAGACTAACAGTCCATCTACATTTTAATAGTGCAAAAAGTATTCTATTTTTACAAATTGTTTAACTCTTTTTAGTGGGGGAGGGGAGGGTACATATGTGGTTTATAGACGAATTTAGATGTAAGCAGTGTTTTTATCCGAACTTGACCTGTGGTCGAACTGATAAACCCGATAGCCATATATAATCTTGATTGGCATATATTCTTCATGTAGCATTCTATCAGATGTTCTACCAGCTGATATTTTATTACAATATTCGGATTTAATAAAAATTTATTTATTAAAAATCTGATAAAACCTAAAAACTTATAATTGTATAAAATTTAGTATAAATACACATAAGAATACCAATAATTTTATAATTGTATAAAATGTAAATTCTAATATTTTACAGTTTAATAACATGATCGAAAAGTGATCAAAATTAAAATATGAATATATGCTCAATCGGTCAGTAAATTATGTTACATATATAAGGAACATAAATTGGATAATATGCTTTGAATATTGCATATTTACGTGTTATTAATTAGATAGATATATTTCAGTGAGATTACTATACCAAAAATACATTTAATAATTTTTAGATGAATAAATAAATGATAATGGCAGAAAATATAATATTGAAAATAAACCAACAATATTCCAAAAAGTATATCATGTATGTATTGTTTTGATTGTTAGAGAAAATAAAGGTAAGACCAAAATATAATGCAACAACCTTTTATAGATTTTTTTTTTTTTTTTGATAACTCTGGTATCTGGGCAGCCACATTCCCAACTATCCTCCGTAGGGGGTCCAGCGCCCCAACGGAAGGGATGTTAAATCCGTTGTGGCCGGGGCTTGAACTCGTGATGGCGGGCACCTCAGCCGAGGTTCCTATACCACCAGACCACGAGGCCCGGTTAAATCCTGTAAACTCTATCAGAAGAACTTTCTTAGTTAATATGTCATTTTTGAATTTCTTAGTCTCTTTAAACTTAGAATTGAAAACGTTCTTGCTAGTAAGCTACATGTTAAAAATGAAAATGATAACAAAGAAAATGTAGCAAAAATAATAGTGACATAGGATATACAATATTGTTTTCTCCACATAAAAAGAAGATATGTTGCAGCATAGTGATGGATATTTTTGTTTTATATGACGTCAAAATTTCATTATATTATTCACGTTTGAAGTGGTCTTGTTACGGTCTGGGTAACTAGACCGGAATATAACAATCAACAAAATACAAGATCTTATAAAAAGAGTGAGAAGTTCTAGCTAATAAATCTACAGTTTCATTTTGTTTCTGAGGAGAGTGTAGCATATCCTGAAATCTTAAAATTTTCTCTTTAATTTTTGTATCTCTTTAACCTCTGTCGAGAAATTCGGACATGCCTAAGATTTTCCTAGAATTGCTATCAAATCTTTGCGGTCCATCCCAAAATACTGAGAGTCGAATGATTCAACATTTTCATTGCTTAGCGCTTCCAAGCAATGTAAATTCTCTTCTTCTTAGATTTCTTATACCCATAAGTATGTTAAACAGTACATTATTGTTAGTTATTTCATTTTCAACTCGCTATAGCTATATTCTTAATTGTGAAATTCAGTATCGCTAGTTGATAAACTATCCTTTGGATACAAATTATCAGAGGACTGCACAGATAATAAGTACAATAAACAAGGTTGTCGCATCTCCTTGGATATAAGGTGGATCAAAAATTCAATGGACTTCTAAAAAAATGGTTTGAAGTGTTTGGCTAAGGATGGAAGATCATATATTGTTTTTACAAATCTTTTTCTATAGGTATGCGAATTCTATTCTTTAACCAAAACTCATATTCTTTGTTCTTTGTAATTAATATATCTTTTTGATCGATCAATAAATTTGAATTTCATCTATTTTTTTTATCCTTATGTTTTCCACTTTTTTTTTTCATTACTATTACATATACCATATTTGAAGATTTTAGTTGTGATGTATATATATCAACTCCTTTTACAAAAAAAAAAAGTATATATATCAACTATATGAAATGATGGAGTGGAGACAAGAATCCCAAGAATTTCAGATGTCTGATCGAACTATTGATTCATCGTGGGAGCCTCTAAGGCCCACCTGCTCAAAACTAAAACTTTATTTTATTGTTTTCGCACAAAATTTCTCTAGTTCAACACTTAAAATTATATTCCTTTTGTGTTTTTTTTTTTTTGAACAACATATTCCTTTTGTGTAATGAATGGTATTACATCAAACTGGTGTTCTATTTAAATTTATAAAGGTTCACTCATTCACTTTACTAATTTTTGGTGCATCATTTAGTTTTCTTCCACTAAGAAAAATAAAGAACAAAGGGTCAGTTTCTGGTCACACGCATGGGTCTACTGGTCCCCTACTTCTTTTCTTCTTGCGTACATTCTCAATATATTAGTCTTTTTGGGGGAAAAAAAGGTTATATGCCTATATATTTACACTTTTTCTTCTTCATCTTATATAATATATTCTAGGGAAATTAGAATGAAATAACATATTCAAATGACAGATTGCACCATCACACAATTTGCGCATCAATCACCAGTAATTCACGATTTTCACTAGGGGATGGGTGTTCGGATATTCGGGTCGGGTTCGGGTCGGTTTCTTTCGGGTCCAGGTTTTTTCGGGTCTTAAATATTTGGACTCAATAGGTATTTATAAATTTTTTGTTCGGATTCGGTTCGGTTCTTCTTGGATTCGGATCGGTTCGAGTCTAAAATTAAAATACATGTAAAATACCCATAATTTTCGGATCCGTATTGGGTCCGGATCGGGTTCGGGTATTTAAGATCTAAAAAGAACATAAAATATTCAAATTCCATCAAATTTAATCTATATTTATCATATATATCTAAAATTTTACAAAATAACTTAAATTAAACTATTAATAATTAAAATAAAATATTTTAAACTCTAAAATTTTTCATTTTAAAACTTCATCTTACTTAAAAATGTTACAAAATAATAACAAATATTGTTAACATAAGATATTTCAACTAAATCATAAAATAATATATATAAAATAGAACATTAAATTTTGGATATACATATTTTTAAGTCAAGTACAAATTGGTTCTTATCGGATCAGGTCTTTTCAAGTCGGTTCTTTTTGGGTCGGGTCTATTCAGGTCGGTTCTTTTCGGGTCTGAGTCTATTCGGGTCGGTTCCTTTCGGTTTCAGGTTCTTTCGGGTAAAGAATTTTTAGACCCGAAAGATACTTATAAATTTTCAGTTCGGATTCGGATCGGGTATTTTTGGATCGGTTCCGGTTCGGGTTTTCGGGTCAAAGTTAAAATGCCCTGGCCTAATTTTCACTAAGGAATATTGCGTCACGTTTGCCCTATGATCACGTTTCCGTAGGTCTCATGTGTGTATATACCATTTATAAGCACATTAATAATATTCTATAACAGATCATGGATTTTTTTAATTATTTCTAACACATATAAATACCATTTGTCATTTTTATAAAAAAGCATGAATAAACCATTTAGCTTAGTCTAATACATGTGTATCACACACTAAAATATTCAGGCATTATATGTAGTTTTAATTAAATAGTAATAATATTAACATACTTTATCAAGAAAATTAAGTTTTTTCTTTTGAGAAAAGAAAAGGAAAATTATAACAGACCAGTGGTTTCCATTTGCTAAATGATATCAGGGAACGATTCCATTAAAACAACGTAAGTGATATAATTACTTCTATTTTTATTTGTTTTTGGGATCAAAATCACTTCTATTTAGGTTGTCCAAATAGTATTGCATATATTACTTATTAGAAAATTCAATGAATAGACTAATCAATGAATATAGACTTACCTATTAGTCGAAAGATAAATTAAAGTTCAAATAGCTTCGAGTTATTAACCCATTTCATAGACAACATACACAAATATCCTTAAACAACACTGCCTTAACTTTGTTCTAACCCTTAAAATAAAATACTATGTTTATTCTTGTATTTTTTTTAATGGAATTAACGACATTTATAAATCTGCTTATAGGTGTTTATTAGTATATGTGAAAACACAGAATGTAATGAATATGAGCTTTCAATTTAGCTAAATGGTACTTCGTGAATTTCCAAATAATAAAAATATTCAATTACATAGCCTTTAAAGTAAAATAGTTGGTGATTTTCTTGAGATATTTCTTTAAACATTTAATTAACTAGGTGTTTTCATGCACCATGTACAGTAAAGAATTTTTTTTAATCTAACTTATATTTAAAAATAAATTTTATTAAATATTATAGATTTTACTATTTTTTACTAATATTTAATATAGATTTGATATATATTAAATTAATTTATATAAAACTAATAAAAATGTTATAAAATTGTATAATTATCAAAAATTTAGCCTAAACAATATTTATAAAATTTATAGATATATAAGAAACTAATGATATTACGATTAGATATTTAAATTTTTAAAAAATTGTAGAAATTTTTGAAAGCTTTAGTAATACAAATTGCATAATTATACAAAATAATAATATTTCGAAATTTGAAATGTTATTTATGAATATATTTATTTATAGATGATGTATGAGCTATTACCATATTTTGAAAAAAAATTACCAAAAAAGAAATATCAATATTAAATGTAATATATGAATTATTACCATATTCTAATAAGTTTGCCAAAAATATAAATCAATATTAAATGAAATTATCCATGTCATATTTTTTCGGAAGCCATGTGATCAATTTTAGTAGTCATGTCATATTTATTTTGTGAAATTGATTGTAGAAAAGACATGTAGCAAAATCACTTGGCAAATATAGTCTATGGGATAGATGTGTCGTTAAAAAAAAAAGAGAGAAGCAATGGATGAAACTAAAAAAGAAATAAGGTAAATAGAAAGAAAACAATAGGCGTAACATGATGTACGTTCTATTTATTTTTTCTATAATGTACATAATTCGTTAAACTCTAGAACCGGAGTTTACAGCTCAACTCTCTTTGACCGAGCTACTTTATTGAAGTCTCCGACCCCGGCTGCTCAAGCTCCGACAACGTACCGTTACCTTTGTTTCAGTGTCAAATTCACCAATGGTTTTAGAAAAGAAAATACTTTCAACTGCGTTACTATCTTGCTTACCGACTGTTTTGCTCTCTTGATCACATGAGATTCACCAAGTCTACCGGGTCAACATAGTTGGTTTTAGAGATGATCTCATTCGTTTGATGGGGTTTTAGCTTTAATCCGCTTCTTACCCCCTTTTCGAAACCTTTCACTGGGATATTTCAACATCGTTTTAGACTATATGAACAGTGCCGTCTTAACCAATATAATGACCCTAGGCGAAACACGAAATATAGACCCTTTTAAAAATATCTTCTATATTTTTTCTTCATTGCATTTGCTTTAACTTGAACGAAAAGAAGATCTAAGACCTGAAATAAAAAAAAAGTATCAATTCTTTAAAAGATGAAAAAAAATCACATGAAACATTTTTTCTAGCTTTAGTTGATGCAAAATCATTGATAATTAATTCAAAATTCATACTCTCCAAAATTTCTTTTTCAATGCACAAAATAGATAAACTGTTCAACCTTTCTTGAGACATTGATGATCTCAAATAATTTTTCAACAATTTTAGCTTAGAAAAACTTCTGTCAGCTGATGCAACTGTTACAGGTGTTGTTAGTAAAATCCGGTAAGCAATATCAACATTTGGATAACAACCCATATCTTTTACCAACTCATGAACCTGAATCGGTGTCATTGCTTCATCAGATAAACTCACCTGCAACGTTCTTAACTCAGAGAAAAAATCATCCAAATCAACATCTGATAAATCATCATGAGAGAATGTTTTATAAAAGTTGGTGCAGTTTTTTTTTTAATTCAATAACATCAAGTGACTTAAGTTTCACCAAATTATATAAAAAACCAAAAACATTTTCAAATGTTCTCATTTGCTCAAATCTATCATTCAAAGAAGTAATTTCCATATCCACAACAACAAGAAAATAGTTGACTTTAAATTCATCTTCAGATGTTTGAATTACTTCTTCATGATTAGCTTCATCAAACTGTTTTTTTCTAAAATATCGACGTTTTTTTGGGAATATAGCATCAATATCCATCTCATGAGCAAGATCTTTAGCCATGTTAATACTAGAGCTAAATCCATCATTTCTATATTTCTCAAAATAAGACATCACACCTGCTACTTGTTTCATGGCATTATCAATACATATGGTTTTGTCTTGCAATTTCTTACTTACCATGTTAATAGCAAATAAAATGTCATGCCAAATGACAATACCAAGCAAAAATTCAAAATTCTCAAGTGCATCAACCAAACTTTCAGTTTCGCTTTTCGAAATAGCATCATCGCACAAATCATATAGCTCTAGCAAAGCTGATCTTATTTGAGGAGCTTGATATCTTATAGCTTTTACACTTTTTATTCGACTCTCCCATCTAGTATTAGACAAACTTTTTACCGTGAAACATGAAATATGCTTAAGTAAAACATTCCATCTTTTTGTAGAGCTCGAAAATATAGTGTATATGCGTTGCACAATCCCAAAAAAAGAAACAGCTTTCACGCAAGAATGTGCCATGTCACTAACAACAAGATTCAAGCTATGACAAGCACATGGCATAAACAATGCTTTTGAATTAATTTCAAGCAATCGTTTTTGAACTCCTTGGTGTTTTCCTTTCATATTAGAACCATTATCATAACCTCGTCCCCTTACATTTTTAATATCAAGATCAAGAGACTTAAGAGCACTTTGTAATTCATTAAAGAGGCCTAGTCCCGATGTATCATCTACCTTAAGAAACTCTAAGAAATACTCTTCTATTCTAATATTTTTATTTGACGTATTCACACATCGTACAATTATACTCATTTGCTCTTGATGACTCACGTCTGGTGTACAATCAAGGATAACAGAAAAATATTTTGCTTCTTTAATAACACTTGTGATAGAAAATCGACCTTATATGCGAGAAGAGAAATCAGCTCATTTTGAATGTTATGACCAAGATAGTGGTGATGTACCTCATGACTTTGGATGCGTCTTATATGATCCTGCATAATCACCTCAAATTCAGCAATCATCTCAATCATTTCTAGAAAATTACCATTACTATCTTGGTAAAGTTTCCCATTTGATCCTCGAAACGCTAAATTTGTTTTTGAAAGACATTTCACAACAGCAATTATTCTATATAAAACTTGTCTCCAACGTTCTTTTTCTTTTGCAATCTCTTGTTGAAATTCTTTATCGATTGTCAAATTACTTTGCAATCTAACTTTGAATTCATTCCAAGTTCTCATATTAGCCATATGCTCCTCACTTTTTTCATGACCTTTTAGTCTATCACCAATACGTTTCCAATCTCTTAATCCTTCATGTTTCCATGAGATTTAAACAACTTACAACAAAAACAATAAACTTTATCAACATGCTTTGAGTAAATTAGCCATTTTCTATCAACTGTCTCCCCATTACACAACTTTCTAGAATAATGCCTATATGCAAAAATGTCTTTTTGTTTTTTCATCAATAGGAAATTCAAGATTCATGTCTCTTTTTGGTTCTTTTTCGATCAACAAAAATCTTTTGTTTTACTATCAAGATTATTCCAATTTCTAGGATCATAGATATCAAAAGGAAGAATTGGTGGCTCATCCGTGTCAATATTCTCAATAGAGGGATTTGACTCTTTTTCATGAGATTCAACATTAGTTTCTGCTCTAGAACTCTCACTATTTGTGCTTTTTTTTCTTAATAAATTTATCTAAAGCTCCTCTTTGAGATTCTACAAATTGTTCATCAAGTTTTCTTTTCTTTCTCTGATCATTTCCACACACCATCTCTTTTTAAAATAAAAGAACAAAGTCACCTGGATTTGATCTGCCCAAACACTTAACGAGACCCAGCAAAGAAAATTTTAGAACTGCATAAAAGTTTGGGTTTAGACATAGTAATAAAATAAAAATCTGAAACAATAAACTAAGACACAAATATAATTGATTAAACATACCTCTATGGAAAGGGATTCCACTAACAGATCGATGAATAGAATATGATTTTTGGTTTGTGATTTGTGTTGTTAACGCCTAATGGTCACCGCTTCGGTTCTAGAGTTTTTTTTTTCTTTTGTCAACGGAAAAATTGTAAAGGTGAGAGTACAGACTTTTTGTTGTTTTATAAATTAGGTTACTTAATTAGGTTTACTTAATTTTTGGGCTTTTATCATAAATTAACAGATTAAAATGGGCTTTTAAAATAACACTAAATTTTTTTATAGACCTATGGACCCATGGCAAATGCAAAGGTAGCCATGGCCAAGAGACGGCACTGTATATGAAGCTCTTCCAAGCTGTGGTTTCAAAAATTTAAGTGAAAATTATCTATGGATCTCTTTACTTCGAGCAAGTCTATCTTTGTAACATTTCTATATATTTTATTGTATTACTGTTATCGTTGTTCATCTTACCGTCGAGTATACGTACGGTTGTAATCATTGTATCGCCTTAGACTTAAATTAATGAAATTTGTGTACAAAAAAAAAAGATGTGTGCTCTATTATAAGCCTAATATCACTGGCTAATCAAACAATAGTAAACCATTTAATTATGTGATGTGTGGAAGATGCTAAATGTCTCGAAACATCAGGAGAACGTATGTGATCATTAACATACCTGCAATCATCATAACCAATATATATATATAAGCATGTGTGTCAAATGTGCTTATATCTGCACTACAAGAAAACACGCGAAATCTGACGGCTATATTCGTCGGAATTTCGTCGGAATGGCCATATTCCGATGACATTCCGACGAAAACCGTCGTCGGAAATATCTAGTCGGAAAAAAAAAGTTCGTCGGAAATTCGTCACAAATTCCGACGAAATTCCGACAAGTACCAACATACAATATTCCGACGGATATTCCGACAACATTTTTCATCGGAAGAGTTTCGTCGGTAATTGGTCGGAATATATTTCTGACAGATGCCGTCGTCAGAAAAATGTCCGACAAAATTTCGACGATGATGTTACTCCGATATTCCGACGACACCTGAATCCGTCGGAATTTCTGAGAGCCCGTATCCGTCGGAGTCCGTCGGAAAACTCCGACGGACTATTTCGTCGGAAATATCCGACGGACTATTTTGTCGGAAATATCCGACGCATCATGTTCGTCAGAATATTCTGAGGAAATATGATCGTCGGAATTTTTCGATGTTATTTGCCGTCGGAAATTTCCGACGGAGAAAGTTTCGTCGGAATATTTTTTTTTATTATTTTGAATAATTTTATTTATTTTTTATTTTAAATCAATAAAAACTGAAATTAAAAATAATATTATACAAAAACGTTTTACATAAATTAAAAAAAACATTTTCAAGTTTTTGAACAAAAAAACTAAAATTCATTGGAATTCATCTGGGAACAAACGCTTCATCTTGTCAATGATCTCGTTGTTGGTCTTCTTCTGATCCGCCAATTCCGCAAGAATTGTAGCGTTCTGCGTCTCTAACGCTTGAATCCGCTCATCCTTGTTCTGCAGCTGCTCCATGATCATGGGATCTGTGTATGGAGTTTGTGATGAAGAAGGACACGAAGACGCACGACGAGCCAAACCGACCAAACGTCATTTCTTCTTTGGAACCGTCTATATAGTAAAAAATTAAATATTAGTAATCAAATTAAAATAATAATGAAAGGAAAATTAAAAAGTTACCTGTTCCACCATTTTGTTGATTTGAAGTCGGCAAAGGTTGGTGGAAGCTGCCGTAGAATCGTCATCAGAGTTCATCGGCTGAGAAGCTAGGAGTTCTGCTTTTTTGGTTTGCACCAAATCTATGACATCTTTGATGAGAGAATCCTGAATTTCGCCTGTCTTCTTGTTAGTATATGCTTCCCTCATGACATCAACATGATCAACGGGATTACCGCCATTTGCTTCAACCTAAACACAAA
>NC_027753.1:30267892-30269840 GCF_000695525.1 Brassica oleracea var. oleracea
CAACTGGCATGACACCGGGCTCATATCGAGTAGATGGATCCTGAGGTGGAGCTGCAGGAGGAGGAATCGAATTTTGCTCCTGCGATGATTCCGATACATGGGAACTACTCCCTGAATGAACTCGCTTCCGAGGTACGGCACGACGCTGTGCTGCTGGTGGTCTATCATGACCGTCAGACCTACAAAATAAAATCCGTCAAAATTAGTCATATATATAAAATGAAAAATATTATAAATGTTTATAATTCTTAAAATCTAAATATAACTTAAAAAAATGTTTCTAATTTTGTAGCAAGTTCGTATAAACATATATATTAATACTAGTAAAATGCTTTTATATCATTTAAATGTTTATAATCCCAAAAAATAATAAGTTTTATAAAAATGTTTATAACTTTGTAAAAACGTTTATGTATATTAAAAAAATATATATATATAATTAAAACGTTTTATATATATTAAAAATTATAAAACATTTTATAAATATATTTCACATATACAAAAAGTTTTTATGTCGGTTAATAAAATGATTTCGCAAATATTCTTCCCGGGTAAAGTGAAATTTTCCGACAAAATTCCGACGAAGACTGCCCCTCACTTTTCTTCCGTCGGAATTCCGTCGGAATAAACGTGAATATCGACAAAGGAAGCCTCGAGAAATCTTTGACTTTATGCATGTCCTTTGATTGGTCGGGGGTAGAGTCCGTCCGAATTTCGTCGGTACCTGCAGTCGGAATTTCATCGGAATTTTGTTGGTACTTTCGACGGAATTCCGACGGATCCGAGAAATATGAATTTGGGGATTTGATAAAAACAATCTTATGAGCACATACAAATTTTTGATAGTATGTAAATGATTGACAAGAGGTTTAACTGAAATATTTAATTGTTTCACACACTATATTATACAAAATCAAAATCTAGTCTTATATATCATAATATGTTTGCATAAGTATAAGTGTTATTGGAGGATGTTACGAATACGTTGATACGTATATGAATTATTTTGCTATACGAAAAACTTTATAAAGCCTTTATATGTGAACTAATTTCATATTATAAACTTACATATGTCATATTTGGATATTTTAATATGTCAATTATACATTTATAATAACTTAGCAAATCTAAAATAAAATTCGTCGGAATTCCGTCGGATCCGTCGGTAATATCCGACGATATTCCGACGAAATCTAGACTTTCGTCGGAATTCGGTCGGAAATTACCGACGGAATTCCGACGACTTTTAAACCCTATCGAAACACCAAAATTATGAGTATAAGGTATATTACCTCATAAGTATAAGTGATTCCAACTGAAATATTTAATTGTTTCACACACTATATTATACAAAATCAAAATCTAGTCTTATATACCATAATATGTTTGCATAAGTATAAGTGTTATTGGAGGATGTTACGAATATGTTGATACGTATATGAATTATTTTGCTATACGAAAAACTTTATAAAGCCTTTTTATGTGAACTAATTTCATATTATAAACTTACATATGTCAATTATACATTTATAATAACTTAGCAAATCTAAAATAAAATTCGTCGGAATTCCGTCGGATCCGTCGGTAATATCCGACGATATTCCGACGAAATCTAGACTTTCGTCGGAATTCGGTCGGAAATTACCGACGGACTTCCGACGACCTTTAAACCCTATCGAGACACCAAAATTATAATACTCCGTCAGAATTTTGTGGGAATATTGCGACGAAATTCCGACGAACTTCATTTTTATTCTAATTTTTTTTTTAAATGGGACTCCAACAACTTATTTAAAAACTCTTGTAACTTATTAAAAAACTCCAATAACTTATAAAAATAACTCCATCAACTTATTAAAATACTCCAACAACTTATTAAAAAAAACTCCAATGACTTTTATAAAATTTCAAAAACTTATATATATATATATATATATATATATATATA
>NC_027753.1:30270792-30271563 GCF_000695525.1 Brassica oleracea var. oleracea
GATCTTCACAGTTGGTGAGCAAATATGTATGCAAATAAGCGTGTTCCCTCTCAGTAAGTTTTCGCCTCTTTGGTTTTCCACTAAGTCGTCCAATTTCCCTGAACATGTTTGGAACGGTAACATAATACGTTGCCCTTTGCCCTCCATCATCATGCCGAGAAGGTCTCCGTTTTTTTGTCTGCACTTCTGATGGAAAGTAGTTTTCAGCAAAGTTTGATGTTTCCTCATTGATCACCTGTGCGACTATTGAGTCTTCCACCTTGCTTAAATTTTTGATCTTCTTCTTCAGATGATGCATAAAACGCTCAAAAAGATACATCCATCGTTATTGTACAGGACAACCAAGTTCCAATTCTCTTGCGAGATGAATAGCAAGATGTTCCATTATATCAAAAAACAAAGGAGGAAAAATCTTCTCGAGGTTAACCATGCTCATGGGTATGTTATCCTTTAAATTATTAATATCATCCGTGTTGGGGTCGAAAACGGTTACGACGAAGTTAACGTCCAAATCCCCTAAGAAGAAAAACATAAAAACCTTCTTCGACAAATACTTCTTCGAAATAGATTTTGTTTTACGAAAAGTTTTGCGGAGGAAACGCGAGTCATCGGACAAGAGCTCGAAAAGGGTCGCTACACAGCAACCGAACGCGCAACCGAATGCGTGTTCCGCTCGGTCATTGCATAGCAACCAAGCTCGAGCCAAAGCTCAGTCGCTACGTAGCGACCGAGCGTCCGTTCCGCTCGGTCGCTACGTAGCGACCGAGCTCG
>NC_027753.1:30271679-30271996 GCF_000695525.1 Brassica oleracea var. oleracea
ACGACATTAGTCCATGCGTTCTCGTCTACCCTTCGATGCTATCTACCAAAGACCGTAGCGAACCCATTTCGCCATTCCCCGCCACTCTAAGTTATCGATCAAACTTTACCGTAAGAACCGCAGAAAGTTCGTTCTTTATCGAAAGAAGCCGTAACAAACGCTTCGAGTCGGAAGATGGCCCAAAGGGACCTAAGACAAGACTCGAGGCCCAACTTAAGATTTCTTAACCAATAGCCCGTAAGCCGCATGACGGTTTACGCTTGGTTCGCAAGGAAAGATAAATGCCATGTTTCCGCGGATAAATACAAAATTTTGAA
>NC_027753.1:30272370-30294704 GCF_000695525.1 Brassica oleracea var. oleracea
ATCCGCGGTGACGGATCTAGTGCATAAATCACGGAAGAAAGCGCTTATCCCTGGATACATATATAAAGAAAAAAAACATTCATAAGTACCTATAAAACATAATAAATTAATTGAATTGATAACCAATTAAAATATTAAAATATAAAATATCTACAATTGCTTCATGAACATTTTGTGGCAATAGTGAGGAAAAATAAAACGGAAGGAGACGCTGCATCATTACATGACAATCATGACTCTCCAAGCCAGTAAATTTTTCTTCAATTTTGTCAACGTTGTTACGCAAATTTGGCGCATAACCATTTGGAAATATCACTTTATCTGTAATCCAATCAAAGAACTCCTCCTTTGCAGTTGCAGCCCACCGGTATATGGGAAAGGGAGCCACACCGTTCTCATCAACGTGAAGTTCAGAACGATCACAAATATCTACTAAATCCAGTCTTGACTTCAAATTATCCTTCGTTTTATCTTGGATGTTAAGAATTGTGTTCATCAGATTGTCGAAAAAGTTCTTCTCAATGTGCATGACATCTAAATTATGCCGCAACAGATGATCTTCCCAATATGGCAGATCCCAAAAAATGCTCTTTTTGTGCCAATTGTGTAGTTCTCCAACAGCGTCGATTCGAATATTTTCATGTCCACCAACGTCTGGCGTCCTATCTGCACCAAAATCCCTTAACTGTTCCGACAATTTTTTCCCACTAATTTCTTCTGGTGGACTGTCAAACACCTTTTTGTTCTTCGTAAACAAAGTCCTGCTCCTACTGTATGGATGATCGGGTGGTAGAGATCTTCTGTGACAGTCAAACCAACATGTTTTCCTTCCGTGTTTTAGCTGGAAAGCATCTGTGTTATCTTGACAATGTGGACATGATAGCCTCCCATGTGTTGTCCATCCAGATAACATCCCATATGCAGGAAAATCACTTATTATCCACATAAGTACTGCCCGCATCTGAAAGTTTTTTTTGCACGAAACATCGTATGTCTCAGCACCATCCGCCCATAGTTGTTGCAACTCATATATCAGTGGCTGAAGAAACACATCAAGTGATCTCCTCGGATGCGGGCCCGGGGACGAGAATGGAGAGAAACAAAAACTCTCGTCGCATGCAAAAATTGGGTGGTAAGTTGTACGGTGTCACAATCACTGGCCATACAGAATATTGTCTTCCATGCTTTCCAAACGGGCTGAAACCATCAGTACATAATCCAAGATAGACATTTCTTCTCTCATGGGAAAATTCTGGATATGTTGATTGGAAATGTTTCCAAGCTTTTGCATCTGAAGGATGTCTAATCTGACCATCTGTGGAGTGCTCTGCATGTCATCTCATTGGTTGGACTGTGCGTTCAGACTGATGTAACCTCTTCAGTCTTTCCGTCAAAGGCAAATACCACATCCTTTTGAATGGCACCGAAACTCTTCCCTTTGTTTGCTGATAACGAGGTTTCCCACAAAATTTGCATCTATCCCGGTTCTCATCCGCTCTCCATTAGATCATGCAGTTGTCGATGCATACATCTATCACCTGATACGGTAAATCAATACCTGCTACCAGTTTCTGAACCTCGTAGTATGAACTCAATGCTAGATTATCCTCTGGTAGAACACCTTTAACGAAATCAGCAATCGCATCCACGCACTCTTCAGCCAAATTATAATATGTCTTAATACCCATCAATATAGTTGCAGATGATAAGGGTGAATGACCATCTCGACAACCTTTGTACAAAGGGTGTTTTCCTGCATCCAACATGTCAAAAAATCTCCTAGATTCTGCATTGGGTTCTTCCCCTCTATAATGATCATTTACAATTTGCTCAGTACCTACACCATAATCTACTTCCGTCTTTGGTTCTTCTAATCTAACCACAGGCTGAGGGTCGCTAGTACTACCATATTCATAACCAGTTTCTCCATGTAGATACCAAACCTTATAACTCTGTGTAAACCCTCTCATATATAAATGAGTCCAAACATCCCATTCCCTTATAACCTTATTATTATTGCAGGAGGAGCATGGACATCGTAACATACCGGTATTTGCTTCCGGTTGTCGTTGGTGTTTGGATCCAAATGTGGTTTATCCATCCACGATCGATGATAATTTCCATAAGACATGATCATTTTTTCGGATTTGTAGAGAGCGAAAAGAAAAAAAAGAATGAACGAGGGAAAAGTGGTGTGGGGAGGTCGCATTTATAGGAAAAGTTCATGCGACACTCCGACAGATTTCCGACCGAATTTCGGCAAACATAAAAAAAATCGTCGGAAATTCGTCGGAATTGTTAAACGGTCAAATATTTCGTCGGAATTCCGTCGGAATCCGAATGGTCAAAAATGTCCGTCGGAATTTCGTAGGAATCCGAACGGTCAAAAAAATGTCAGTCGGAATTTCGTCAGAAATGCATCGGATTTCTAAAACGGTCAAATTTCTCGTCGGAATTTTGTCGGAATCCGAACGGTCAATATGGGCGTCGGAATATTTTCGTCGGTAAGTCGTCGGAGTTCTTAACGGTCAAAATGTCCGTCGGAATTTTGTCGGATATTTCTGACTAAATTAATTTCGTCGGTATTTCGTCGGAAATTCGTCAGAAGAAACCGACGAAAGTGACGTCCGTCGGAATGGACGTCGGAATGTGGCGTGTTTCTTGTAGTGCTGTCATACAATGGTAAATACACTTGCAGTACTTCAACACAGTATTTTATTGAAGTAGAACTCTAAAATGCAACATCAACAAATTTTGGTTTACACAAAATCCTAATAGACATAGAATGTAAAGAAACTCTAATAATGACTTTAATTCATATGATTGATGAAATTCACATTGCTAATATTCGCTAATTGTGGAAGCACCCTAGCCTGGTTAAGGTTTAAAGGCTTCTACACTCAGACTATGTATTTTTTTGCAAATTATATGATGCAAAGCTTATTGGAGGTTCCAGAGTACTGTAGGCAGAGCCGTTCGTTGTGGCCGTCTGCTGCGGAGAGAGTCTGTCCATCGAGGATGCAGAACCGTTCGTTGATCCAAGTGTTTCGGAGAGAGCTTCATCGTGGAATCATTATCTGTGGAGCTGTTCATCACTATTGCATATGTTGCAGGTAGTTGATCATCATATCTAATAGAATTAGAAATTATATGATGATGTAATGTGTTATCCAATATTAAAAAAAAATCGCTAATTTCCCTCTAAACGTTATAATAGAAAACAAGTTACGCTAATCCACTTCTATTTTTTCTCTTAAATTAGAAATTGTTATCTTTCTTCTATATTTAAAGATAAAATAACTTTCTTCTATTATAGAGTTATATTTTCATATTGAAAATTGTCCTTTTAACATATTACTTCTTATAAATATAAATGAATAGATGTTTTGGAGAAATTTTCTTTATATAAATAGAGACACCATTTTTTTCTGTTTACATAATAATCTTTAAAAATTAAGAATTTTAACTAAAGCTAATAATATAAATTGTATTTTTAATTTTAAATCAAAACGTTATTGACGTTAAATTTTATATTTAAAACTAAAAATTATTAATTATAATTTAATTTCTGCAAAAATTAAAGTGAATTGAGTTTATTTAACTTTCATAATTAAAATGCATAAATTTTAAAATCAAAATAGAATATATTAAAAATACTCTTTTTGAGGAAAATAAAAATATATTAAAACACATCTTTATTTTAGTGGAGAAATAGAAGAATACATTGAAGGTATATACATCTCTAAAATCATAATTACAACTCCATTTTTCTTAGTAAAGGAGGTAATAATCTAATATTAATATTTGAAAAATAAGTGTATTAGTGGAGAACAACAAAACAAGTGCTGACAAAAAAAAACAAAAAAACAAAGTTAAGTGCAATACACTTATGTGGTTTGAGTCATAGACATTATGAGTTTTGTCTGTCTGGTTCGATAAAAAGTATGTTTCATAATGCGTAATTACCCTATTCTAAATTATCTTTTGGAGAGTGTCAAATATATTCCATATTCCCTAAAACAAATGTGTCTCCGAGGTAAGACAATGATTTTTTTTCTGGCTCCATAAATAAACTTTAGACTATCTTATGAAATGAATTAGGTCTGCGAAACAGTTGTAAACGATGATTTTTGGTAGGGTAGAAGTTTTTCCTTTTTCTGGATGAGGTATGTACATTTGTGATCTAGAACCCAAACTCGTGTTAAGTTCGATATTGAGGTTTTCTCGAAGCTACTTGATACATTGTATCTTTCTATAACAAAAAGGCACATCAAGAACCGTTCAGTCCCTTTGATTTGGCACCACACGAATATTAATTGTTAACATGCATGCTTATCATTAGTTTGCATATATATGTGTCTGCTAATTACATATATGCACAAAGTGTGTGTCTGTGTGAAAGACAGATCGTACATCTCATATATACGAGACTTCGATGTTGCTTCAATCTGACGTCTCATAACATGCATTTGCATCATTACTCCGGTCCACACCACCTTTCTTTAGGAGTTAAATTGTGACCTCATTTTTTAGATTAGTTATTTGATTTCCAGTAAATTGATAGATTAATTGAAAGAAAACCTTGCTGATGGATTTACGCTTCCGTAAAATATTCACACAGTCACAATTCACGAGCACTGTTTTTTTTTTATTGTTGCCCTAATAATATATGTCGAAAGCCCATTTATTTTTTGGTCATGGTTCCCAGTTAAGCTATTAGTAAAAGCCTGATTATAAGAAGACTAGGCCTAATTTTAATTTTCAGTACAGAAACAAAATAGAAAACTTCCCCCACTTTATATATATATATATTGATTAGAGCCTTATCGTCTTCTCTTCCAAGCCCACAAATCGAGGCAACCGTCTCTTCTCTCCGTTTCTCTATTTTAGCTCTCCCTTTGTCTCTTTTATAGATTTGCTCCAAGTTTGTCTCTTGTTCTTAGGTTTCTTAAGTTCTTCTTTTGTTCGTGGTTGTGCAAGCTGTCCTTACTGCCATATCCAAACCTGTTGGCTCTTGTTTCTCACTTGTAGTCCAGCTCCGTCCGTCACAGCTGCACTGGTACCAGATCTGACTTTTGAGGGTTGCGTTTGTACTGCATTATCTCGTTCTCCAAAGACCGTCGTACTGTCAAATCTGTTCTTCTCTTCGTCCTCGTGGGTGATGAACTTTCTCCCTATGGGGAAGACTTGTTCTAATTTATCTTGTTGTGAACGAAGCTTCTGTGTTGGTGTTTTCCGATGTTCATTCGCCAAATCTACAAGCCTTGGTTGCTCTGAGCTCTACTCCGCATCCTCCGAAGCGAATCGACTCTTGTCAGAAGACCCAAAGACCAATCACCTTTCAACGCCATTACCGTTCACAGTTGCTAAGCCCGTGCTTGCTCTCCTTTCCATAACAAGACAGATTCACGTGACAAAAGGCTTAACTTTGGTTTCATCGATACTCTTTGGCTCCGATACGGTAATATTGGTGTCCAGAGTCTTTTGTTGGCCACAGCTTCCGCCATTCCGCCAAATCTCGTCAAGCGTTTTTATTGTTACGCCGGTGTAAAGGTGGCTCGTGCTTCATCGTCAAATTCACTTGCTCTCCACCGTCAATTATTCAGTGAGGCACTATATCCAAGCGCTTTAGTTCATATGTCTCAAGCTTGTCAACCGAAGCTTGCTAGTTTGAGCTCAAGTCAATGCTCAGTATCATCTTCTAATTTGAGACTTCTAAAACTTCAATCAAGCAGTCCTATAAATTTATCTTTTGTGAGTAAGTTTATTAAAACTTCCTCTCGACAGGGCCGAGAGAGATCGTCATCCCCTTCCTCCTTCTCACATGAGAGAATCTTTCCACCACATTCCTTCTGTTAAGAGGTGATCTTCTTCCAGTGTTGAAAATCCGGAAAATTTACCTTTATCCTAGCCATTTGCTATCTTATGTGAAGGTCCGCTTGGGACCGATAGATGCAACGATCCTCATCGGATTGAGAGTCGAGGTTTGGGATAGTGTTGCGATGTCACATGTTACTGTGACTAATCGTTCGTTATTTGTAGAGTTTGAAGTGCGGTATCAGTCTCTTATAGATCGGATCGCAAGTGACAACTTTGATATCTTGCATAATGCCTTATCAAACTTTCACAAGTTTGTGTCTCTATCCTTGTTCTATGTTGGTTTATATGCTTGGGAATTAGCATGTTGGCTTGCACATCGTGTCTTGTACGATGATTCTTTTAATCTTGTAATCACTTAAACTATGAATGAAGAATTTGGTGCACAAAAAAAAAAAAAATAGAAAAAATTACACTTACACTTACACATATTTTTTTCTCAAGTCCATATCACTTACACGTACTTTCTCCATGTAGCATATTTTTTTTTCTTTGGCAATGTTTAATTTACCCTCAAAACTAGAATTAGTTTAGTATCTATTTTTCCTCTATCGTGATCCACTCTCTCTTTCTCTATCTTGACCTCACTCTCTCTTTCTCTTCTAACACTAGACGTCGACGATTTGGTCTTTCTCACCGTCGCGGATCAATAATTTCAGATCTGAACATCCTTTACCCTTTTAATCTACTAATCCTATATTATAGATTCACCTAAATGCCCTTCTTTCTATTGTAGATCTAGAATATCAAAGCCCGTAATCTATCTCCTCCGACTTGATGGAGGAACAATCCGCCATAATCACCACCTCCAAGCATAGGCTTGAACTGAGAAACGGTTAAGGACATATGTTATGTGGTCAGGGATCTCTTCTGAAGGACAAAAGCAAGGTCATAAATCGTGTGGTCAGCGAACATATGTTATGTGGATAGAGATTATTAGGCTTGACCACGTTTTGTTATCCACAATTGATATATATATTTGTACCAAATAAAAAATTTCTATTTAATATATATTTGATATATATACATATGGATATCAAAACAAAAAAAAATGTTTATTTTATAGATACATTTATATATATTTATTTATATATTAAATATGAAATATTGATGTAGGGGGTGTAAAGATTTTAACTAAATAAAAATAATTTTTTTATAACACATGGGAAACTAAAACTAACTAATGATACGTAATGTAACTAGCTCGTTACTTTATACCTAGCGAATAAAACAAAATCATGTTACTGAGAGGGCAATTTGGGCATGTAAAATTCATAAAGCAAGGAAGAAGTATATCTCAGGCGAGAAGTATGTCAAGTTGTTAAAACCCAAGAAAAAGTAACTCCAGCCGTAAACTACTCAACAAAATAAAGTGGCCCTAAAGTTTGTTTTACTTTATTTTTCGTTTTTATAAAATTCACTATTGGAAATAGTTTGTATTAAAATGACAAACTTATTGTTATTGAAATATTATATTTAAAAATATTTTAAATTTTGTATTATTGAATTTGTTATTTTAAAATGTAAATCCAGTGTTCGTATCAATCTTTTGATGTTCTTGAATTATGTCATAAGCTCCTGAAGATAACAACTTATAATCAATAAGACACCGTACAACTCCTTTTGTTTTTATAACATTATACACAAATTGTGGTTTTAGTCTTAGAAGTCAAACTGCTAAAACTAAAAGTTATTAAGATATCTAAGTAAACATGTACAAAACACAATTGTCCTGGAATACTTGTCTTTCTCTTAAGAAGATATACACCAAGCATCTCCAATAATTTTGATGCAGCGGAAGCTTCTAGGGATAGGATTAGAGATCCGTTGATTCTGAGAATACCCAGAAAACTAAGATAATCACAAAGATCTTATTTAGTCTAAGAATGTTTGAGATCAATGTCTTTTTAAATTCGTTGAGATCACCTATGATCTACCGAAAACAAAGAACAAAAGAGAAATCTCTAACTTTTATTAATAATCAATCCAATGAATACAAACTTAAGCTTAGAGGGCTATATATAATAAAACCGTAGAACCCTAAAACAATAAAGATAATTATCTAAAATTAATATAACTAATAAAATAAACAATAAGATATTTGAAAATATTCCAAATAGTTATCTGCATCAAATTTGAACTTTGAAGGAATAGTAGAATCAAACATTAGAGAAAATAAAACGCACAAGACAAAGACGAACCAACACGTTCTGCCACAGTTTTTTCTTCTAGGATTGAACTTCTCACACCCTAAGCCAGAATCATACAACTAGACCAAATGCACTTTCTGCATTTTTTTTTATTTCAATCAGCTAGAAAATGATGCAGTCCGCTTAATTTTCACCATTTTCTGGACAATGCGAAGGCGTTGGTAACTTGATAGGTATCATCTATCATTATGTTGACGTGGCAAGTGCTCAGGATGACGTGGAAGTGTTAGAGCAAAGGAAAGACTCGGGATGGTTGAGACGCTTTGTCGTTAGTAATCTGCATCAGGAAGAAGACGTTTAAGTAGAGAGCTTGATTGAAGAATAGGTTATGTTTGATGTTGTAATTGGTTAGACATATGAGTTTAGATCCGATCGTGATGAGATCGGTGTTTCAAGATGCACACGCCATGAGAATGGAGATTGAGTCAAACCTCAAGTTATCCTTGTAATCGGTGTTAGTCAGTGTGTAATCCTCTTGAACATTAATAAAGAGAGTGTTGAGTGAGAAGTTATCTTCATACTTAACATAAATTGAACTTGAACACAGTGATGTAGTGCGATGCCTTTGGCACTTCCTTGTAGACGTTGTTTATGACAGATTGACAGTGCAACAGCTTCATCTTCTCGAACTCTACTCCCGGTTCCTCCATTACTTCTCTAGCAACACGAATTTACCGACCACAACAGCGACTTTCGGCATCGCACGGTCCAGTGGCATGAGTCCCAGCCATAACACTTCTTTTATTATTTTCGACAAATGTTTTTGTTTGTTATAAAAATTAATATTCTTAACATTCATACCCCAAAAATAAACATATTAATTATTAACAATATAAAATTTTTCTTAAAATTTGTGAAGGAAGAAGAATAGGCTCCTCTCTAGATTTTTACGGGAAGTTACTTGCACCACAAATTTAATTGCGCAATACTTTACTGCGTTGACCACCACTTGTCAGCATGAGATTGCATCAATAAGTTAGTAAGACACCATATATAGCTAACAAACTATAAATCACTCGTCTAAATATTTCACTTTGATCACTACGCTCTCTGTCATTCCTTCATCGATACAATGACGGATACGACAGACGATATTGCAGAGGAAATCTCATTCCAAAGCTTCGAAGATGACTGCAAGTTGCTCGGAAGTCTCTTCAATGATGTGTTGCAGAGGGAAGTCGGAAGCTCATTCATGGAGAAAATTGAACGCATTCGAATCCTCGCTCAGGTTTGTTTTATATTAGTATATACTTGTGTTAAATATATTATTGAAAATTAAGTCATTAATCTAAAAAGTGTACAATGGTTTTGGAATATAGAGGAATGATACTAGTGTTCGTGGTAAAAAACGTTTCAGAGTGCGTTGAATTTGCGTTTGGCGGGTATTGAAGATACTGCAAACCTCTTAGAGAAGCAACTGAGTTGTGAAATATCCAAGATGCCACTAGAGGAAGCTTTGACTCTTGCTCGTGCATTCACTCACTCTCTTAACCTTATGAGCATTGCAGACACTCATCACAGGTCATGGTTTTTGAAAAAAAACATTTACAACAAAAGTATTTACAAATAATAAACAAGCATAATAAAGAGAAAAAGACAAAAATAGCACTAAATCAAGTTTTTGTTCTCAAACTAGCACTCAAGGTCAAAAGTCACAAAAATAGCACTTAATGTTTTATCAAAAGTCACAAACTTAGGGTTTAGAGTTAAAGGGTGGGGTTTAGGATTAAGGGTTTAGAGTTTAGGGTTTAGGGTTTAGGGTTTAGAGTTTAGGGTTTAGGGTTTAGGGTTTATGGTTTAGGGTTTAGAGTTTAAGGTTTAGGGTTTAGAGTTGAGAAATGAGGTTTTGGGGATAAGATTTCAAATTTTGAAAAATAAAAAAATTAAAATTTTCAAAGGATAAACTTAGAAATGTGCTATTTTGGTCATTTTAGTTTTGGAGTGCTATTTTGTAATATAAACTTAGAAATGTGCTATTTTTGAGATTTGCCCCATAATAAATTCTTAATTTTGTTTTGGTATATAAAGCCTTTTCTTTTGTTTTTCCAGAATGCATAAACTCATAGACGTTACACAACTTTCAAGATCATGTGATGATATATTCACTCAGCTATTGCAAAGTGGAATTTCCTCGGAAGAGCTTTACAAAACGGTTTGCAAGCAGGTTGACTTCATATTATATCACTTTTAACTGTTCCAATATGTTTTTAACACGTATATTATATGCCACAACAAGCATGAGCTTTGAGCTACGTGTCAAATTTCCACAGTTTGATACTTGATTGAAAATTTTGTTTATCGACTTTAGGAGGTCGAGATTGTTCTTACTGCTCATCCTACTCAAATTAACCGGAGAACCTTACAGTACAAGCATGTCAGAATTGCTGTAAGTTTGGAATGATGTTGGTATATATATATATATATATTCTTTAGTCAAAAAAATAAGCGTTAAGAACATTTACTTTCTTGCAGAATCTTTTAGAATATAACAGCAGATCAGATATCGGCCATGAAGATCGAGAAACACTCATTGAAGACTTGGTACTATTCTTTTATAATTCGTTTTGTTAGAGCATGAAAAACTAATTATCATATTTTAAAGGTTAGGGAGATAACTTCAGTATGGCAGACTGATGAGCTTAGACGTCAAAAACCTACTCCAGTTGATGAAGCTAGAACTGGTATTATGTTAAATCGAATTTCTATAAAAATTTAGTTGACATTCCCTTCATTTTCCTTCCCTTCTAATTCACCAGGTTTGAACATTGTTGAGCAATCCCTTTGGAAAGCTGTACCACATTACCTGCGTCGTGTCAGCAATTCCTTGAGAAAGGTATGATTCTAATTAAATTTTCTACTTTATATCTGGAAAATAAGTTGCTAGCAAAGAATTTATTAAGCAATAAATATAACATTCCAAAAATAAAATCTGGATAAACTCAAGTTACTTAACCTTGAGAGTATTGTGATTTAGTTTACAGGCAAGCCACTTCCATTAACGTGCACGCCTATAAAATTTGGTTCTTGGATGGGAGGTGATAGAGATGGAAACCCAAATGTGACGGCTAAGGTTAGTCTTTGGGATCTCACACCAAGGTTGTCAAAAAAAAAAAAAAAAAATTCCTGCCAATTACTTTTCCATGGAGAACATTGTACTTATCTTACTGTAACCATGTGATTTCCTTGATATCTCACACTTGAATGTTGTGATAACAATTTTCCAGGTCACCAAGGAAGTATCTCTCTTGTCCAGGTGGATGGCTATCGATCTGTACATAAGAGAGGTTGATAGCTTGAGATTTGAATTGTCTACAGACCGATGCAGTGACAGATTTTCAAGATTAGCAGAAGACATTCTTGAAAAAGGTATGCTTCTATCAGTTTCTATAGAATTTGTATATTTTTTCCATTCATAATATTTTTTTACTATAAAACCTTACAAACTGATGTTTTCTCCCATCAGACAGTTCTGAAAAAGATTCTGACAGAGGACAATCAAGTTTCTTAAACCAGCAAAATTCATCCTTGCCAACACAGCTTCCAGATAAAGCTCAACATCCTTCTTGCATTGGTAAAAAGATACTCTTACATTTTGTACTGGTAAACACGACCAACATCCACAACTTTTTTCTCATGCAATTCAAGTTTTTATAACTCATTTGATTACAGAAGATGGTGATTCACAACATCCCAAATTTGAAATTAATACGACGACAGATTTTGTGCCTCCCAATCTCCAGGTAAGGCAAAGTCTTTGATATATACATGAAACATAGTTTTGTTGAGTTCTTGCCAAGTCTTTTGATATTTTTGTCCTTATTTTTCTTACACAGAAGCAAAATGAAGAAGACTCTCCAAAGATCGATTCGAAGCCAATTGCTGATGATACTCATACGGCAGGTCTTACTTCACGAGGTTCTTTCTCATCTACCTCTCAACTTCTCTTCCAGAGGAAACTATTTGCGGAATCTAAAATTGGGAGGGCCAGTTTTCAAAAGCTACTAGAACCACCTCCACTTAAACGTGCTGGAATGGCTCCTTACCGTATTGTACTTGGAGATGTTAAGGATAAGGTACAAGACCTTAATATTTTCATCCAAAAATAATTTTTACTTGTTGCTTGCATCTTAACCTATTGTAACTCGTTTATTAATATTCTTAGTAAGCATATAAAGTTTGAACCATATAAGTGTACCATGTGCTCTAACTAATTCTCAAACTGAATGCTCTATGATCACAGCTTGTGAAGACTCGAAAACTCCTCGAACTTCTACTTGAGGGCCTTCCTTGTGAGTATGACCCTAGGGTATCGTATGAAACGTCAGAGCAACTTCTAGAACCATTGCTCCTCTGCTACGAATCACTGGTAACAATCCAAACTCCATGTTAAAATAACGTTCCATCAAAATAAATGATCTTTAACATCATTCTTTTACTTAGCAATCATCTGGTGCTGGTGTACTAGCTGATGGAAAACTTGCTGATCTGATCCGTAGAGTTTCTACATTTGGCATGGTTTTGGTGAAACTTGATTTACGTCAGGTGAGATTTTCTTCTATTTTTGGTTCGCTCTTGTTTAGTGGTTTTACTTGTATAATGTATATATGAATCATTTACTAGGAATCTGCAAGGCATGCTGAAGCTTTGGATGCAATTACAACATACTTGGATCTTGGTACTTATAGTGAATGGGATGAAGAGAAAAAACTAGATTTTTTGACAAAAGAACTTAAAGGGAAACGACCCCTTGTTCCTCCCACTATTGAGGTCAGAATCCCAATAACCTTTTACATGTCAAGACCTAGTCATCCAAACAATATAACTTCCTAATAATATATTACATTTTTTTATATCAGCTATGGTCCATAATATTTGTAGGTTGTTCCTGAAGTTAAAGAAGTATTAGACACATTCCGAGTTGCTGCTGAGTTTGGAAGTGAATCACTTGGAGCATATGTTATTTCCATGGCTTCAAATGTATGATCGCTTTGGTTTCTCTAGAATCAAATGTAGCAATAAGTTATGACGTATACATTGAAACTGATTCATTTGTTGCTAAATTTCCAGGCAAGTGACGTCCTGGCTGTGGAACTTCTGCAGAAAGATACTCGACTTGCGGTCACTAGTGAACATGGAAAACCATGTCCTGGTGGAACGTGAGTTTAAATTCATACTCATTATTTTCAGACTATTTTATAGAAACTTTTCAATGTTTGTAAACATTTTATTTCGAATTGTTTGATGCCACACCTCTCATTCGTTAGGCTACGAGTGGTTCCTCTTTTTGAAACGGTGAAGGATTTAAGAGCTGCTGGTTCTGTGATAAGGAAACTGCTTTCAATAGATTGGTACAGAGAACACATCCAAAAGAATCATCATGGTCATCAAGAGGTACGTTACAATTGTAAATTAAACAAATTCGTAGAAGAATAACCCCTCTAAAAACTTGTAACAATTAATATTACGTGCAGGTGATGGTTGGATACTCTGATTCAGGAAAAGATGCTGGACGCTTCACTGCAGCATGGGAACTATACAAAGCTCAAGAAGATGTTGTTGCTGCTTGCAATGAGTTTGGGATCAAAATTACTTTGTTCCATGGACGAGGAGGAAGTATTGGTCGTGGTGGTGGCCCGACCTATCTCGCCATACAATCCCAACCACCAGGCTCTGTAATGGTCAGTTTTCATCTCTCTTGAGTTTTTTTTTCGTCATGGTTACACAAGAATATGGTCTTTTACTGGTTCACTGAGATTTAAGTCACTTTGGAAACCAACACATAACCACCACAATAATTTATGTCAAATATTAATTACTTGGTTTGGCCAGGGCTCTTTGCGTTCGACCGAGCAAGGTGAGATGGTTCAAGCCAAGTTTGGTATACCACAAACAGCTGTTAGACAACTAGAGATATACACAACCGCGGTTCTACTTGCTACCTTAAAGCCTCCTCAACCGCCTCGTGAGAAAAAATGGAGAAATCTTATGGAAGAAATCTCAACAATCAGTTCCCAAAACTACAAAGGCACAGTCTATGAAAACCCAGAGTTTATCTCATATTTTCATGAGGCAACACCACAAGCCGAGCTCGGTTACCTCAACATAGGAAGCCGACCAGCTCGAAGAAAGAGCTCTACTGGCATAGGACATCTCAGAGCTATCCCTTGGGTCTTTGCTTGGACACAAACAAGGTTTGTTCTACCAGCTTGGCTCGGTGTAGGAGCTGGTCTAAAGGGTGTCTCTGAGAAGGGTTACGCAGACGATATTCAGGAGATGTATAAAGAGTGGCCGTTTTTTCAGTCAACTATTGACCTTATAGAGATGGTGTTAGCTAAAGCAGACATCCCCATTACAAAACTCTATGACGAACAACTTGTCTCTGAGAACAGAAGAGGACTTGGTGATATGCTGAGGAAAGAATTGATGACTACTGAAAAGTATGTGCTTGTGATAACTGGCCGCGAGAAACTCTTGGAGAGCAACAAGAGCTTGAAGAAACTCATAGAGAGTAGACTTCCGTATCTTAACGCTATGAACATGTTGCAAGTTGAAGTACTTAAGAGGCTAAGACGCGATGAAGATAACAATAAGCTTAGGGATGCTTTGCTAATCACAATCAATGGTATCGCTGCAGGAATGAGAAACACTGGTTAAGAAACCAGCACAACACACTAAACGGAGATTTACAATAATCTATTATTTGGTTTCTTTTGGTTTGTTCTTTTGTTTCTTGTTCTTGTTGAACAACAAGGTAATCGTACAGAAGAGAGCGTCGGGGATTTTAATTTATCATTGGACTAATTCCACAGTTTATATAGTTGTAATCTTTTGGGCTCAATGGACTTTGCGGCGGAATTATTGAAATAATAGGTAAACATAGAACAAAATATTGCAATGTCTCTATATCCACATATTCCATTTCCTCTATACAACCTGTGATTCAAAATGTGCATGCATGCGTCATTTAGGTGAAATGAGTATCCATGATGGATTAGTACAGAAATAAAATATGTTGTCATATTTCACGCATACTTCAATGCGATAGAACTGAAATAACGTTAAATCTGTTTACAAACTGAAAGAACGTTTTAAACATGTTTAAAATGGTAACATAACAGAATTTTTTTTTTTTTACGATTTCTAAATTAAATTTTGATTTTACAACTTCTAAATTAATTTTTTTTTTTTTGAAAAAGGGCATATCTAAATTAAAATTTTAAATTGTTTCTATTTTATTTAATATTATGTTTTTGACACATCTGATGATCTTTTTACTACTGTTTTCTAATTTGGTTTTGAAAAATCAGCAGAAACTACTTGATCATTATCCTTCTCGGATGTTAACATCGTTATTTGATTTATATGTAAATCGATATAAAGGAAAAATCTTCTGAACAGTAAGATTTGAGAACAACTTTTCATGTATAAATTAAATCCACTGCCAACTTATGGTGTAAGGACAGCCTCATTGGCGAAAACCTGCCTAGTTTCTAAGAAAATAAAAGAATTAATATTTTAATAAAACTTTTACATTTTAATTTTCTTTAAGTACCAAATTTAATAAACACACGACAGCTGTAGAACTTAGTATCTAAGAACACCTCCAACAGGGTTCTTAGTATATGTGTTATGTATATATATATGTATGTATATATTATATATGTATAAGTAATTGTGGGATCCATAATTTTTGTGGAACCCAATAAAAATCCCTAAAAACCTTTAAATATGGTTTTTCACAATAATTGTGGACTCCACAATTATTTACATATATATAATATATACATATATATATATACATAATACATATATTAAAAACCTCAATAGGAAGAATCCCTGTTGGAGATGGTCTAAACACCTGTATGCAGACGACTCCTCATTCTCTCACCTTTTTCAGATTATTTTTATTTATTTTAATAGAACATACTTTCTTTAGATCTCTCTTTAAAGGCACCCGCAATGGTGTTACTCTTAATTGAGTCCTTAGCAATATAAAACTTTTTTTTTTGAATAGTTAAGGATCATCGTACTTTTGTTATGTCCAATGGTGTAATTCAATTTGAAGTCCTTAGGAATAAAAAAATAATTTCTTTTTTTTTTAAAGTGAAAAATTTATTTTTATTTATTCCATGATTAAATAAAAAGATACAATATTTATTATTTTTCAATCACCAAATTTGTTCTAAATATTTTCAATTAAATCATTTTTCAATCGTTGATGTAAACGCTTATCGTGAACATCTTCCCGAATGCCGTTTTATATAATACAAAGCAATAGTCATACACAACTATAACTAGGAAATAGTAGTATCGTACCTTATTATACGGACACTCTCGAGGTTTTAGACACTCGCTTTTACTTCTTTGAAGCTCTTCCTGTAACAACATGAGATCAAACAGTCACAATTTTTTAACAAAAATGCATAAAGACCAACCCAAAAGCACAAGAGAGTAACTTACGAGACAGATACATGACCGCCAAACCTAAAAAAACTACTGCAGAGACCACTAGACAAACTTCCATTGCAAAGGCATTTGTAATAAGCCCCAATTTCTTCTTTAGATAACTCACAGACAGTCTTCTGTAGCTTTACCAGCTTCTGCTCACACTCAAAACCTTGATCCTTAAGATGCCTAAGTTGTGTCTGAAACTCACGCACCTCCTCCGTAATAGCCACGTCCCACCATTTCCAAATGTGGCAGTCCCCATCATCGACATTTGGGCAGGTGAAGTACCTTCTCCCTGGATCTTTAGCCATGGAAGATATTGCACCAACAGGGTCACCACCACAGTAGCATATCCTCGGGATTCCTTCGTCACACTCGGGTTGAGGTTGGTACTGAAGCGGCTCAGCAATATGGTAGTTACTCTCAGCTTCATCCCCGTACAGTTCAGCTTCAGCTTGAATAAGTGAGGTTATGTCGTACTCATCTGATGAAGAAGGCTGGCTGTATGAATAATCTTGTCCCATTCTTCGTAAACCTGAAATAAATCATGTAACCGAAATCAATTGAAACAAGCATTTGAATGAACATATAATCTACATGACTCTTAAGTACATTCAACTTCTTTGAAACCAATAAGTACAAAACGCTAACAACAAGTGCTAAAATGGGATTGAAAACCAAAATCGTTATCAAAGCCTAACTACAAACTACCTTAAACCCCAAATCGAGTGGAAAAAAAATATTTGAATGAACATATAATCTACATGACTCTTAAGTACATTCAACTTCTTTGAAACCAATAAGTACAAAACGCTAACAACAAGTGCTAAAATGGGATTGAAAACCAAAATCGTTATCAAAGCCTAACTACAAACGACCTTAAACCCCAAATCGACTGGAAAAAAAATTCTTTGAAACCCTAATTTCAAAAAAAAAAATGAATCGACAACATCGAACCTAATCCTAATCCATAAATCTGCAAGAGAATCGGAAGATTTACCTTGGTCTCGGGACGGATCGAAATCGCCACAAATCGCCTTTCGTCGAGAGCTATTTTTTTTTCTCGGCTTCGGTCGCAAATGTTTTAATTTTTTTTTTGATAGAGCAAAGACGAAAACCGACCGGACCACTCAGGTTATGACACGTCGCTAAGGATCAAGTCCGTTTAATCCTTAGTTACAGACTAATCCTTCCCTTTCTCGGCTCGTATATTATTTTTATAATGCGACGGACTCGCTAAGGATCACGCACGGATCCCCGTTGCGGATGGTCTAAGTAATTTTAGTTTCCTATAATTCTCTCTCATTGCCAATTGCTTTTTACTCTCTTTTTTTCCATAGAACATTGAAGTCTGAATCCTAGCCTACTAGCCTTTACATACCTGAAAGAAAAAGAGAAATACAAGGCATGAATCCCGGGAGAGCATATTCTTTAGAATATTATTATTTGCTTGTGTGGTGCATTTCTTTTGTCAACGATTGTGAGAGGGTATAGGCATGTGCAAACCGAACCGATGTTTTTCAGTTGTCGATTTTGATTCAGCTACTTGGGTTTAACTTATAGGCAGACAACTGAAATTGATTTGGGTGGGTATTTTCATTTTCTAATTTTACTATCGATACATGTATATATATTAATTTATACAAAAATGTATATAAAATTTCATATGAAGAACGCAAATATCCAAAGCTGAGAGTATGGATCAGAATGGCAACATGCAGAATAACCGCGGTGTAGTTTTAATAATAAGAAAAACATATAAATACAAAAATATATATATAAAAAATTGTTACTATTAATTAAGGTGCGGTTTTAGTCTTTGGTTTCAAAAAAATAGTTACTACGAAAGAAGCTTTCAAATGTGTCTGGCCACAAGGGCTAGCATCATTTTAGTCTTTGGTTTCAATTTTTTTTCTTTGAGAAAGGACATTCTAAGTTACATTTGTCAAATGGTTGAAGGTCACGGAGAAGAAGATGGAGGAGGAAGAAGGAAAGATTAGTCACTCCATGCCTGATTACTAATCATCTTATTAATTGTGGTTTAACCACTTCCTCTTTATCCGTGGGACCACTGAATTGATTTTCTCATTTTGAAAGTAATTGTAAAAAAGATACAAGAATTAGCTAGAGAAATATCATTTGGACTTTGGTTCCTTTATGTGTGTGAGCTGTTTGGCTCGCGGTTAAGTGGGTATAATTGGATCTTGGATCTCAATCGGATGAGGAATCGTTGACATCGGTATATTCTCTCCGAGTAGAAGAAGGAAAAGCTTCGATGATAGCTGTGCTTCTAGTCGGGAGCTCTGCATGTTTTGAGTTCCGGCGAAGCTAAGGGCAAAAGTGTGGTGTTTCTCCGCCGCCTGTCCAAAGTGTTTGGTGGTGCAAAGTCGGAGATGATCTCACGTGGTCGATGAACTCTCCGGCGTGAAGACTTGGCTGCGGAGAACAACTACGGAGGTGTGGAGGCTCTGCAGGTTAGGAGCTCCGCCGAAAAATGGTGTCGGTGGCCGTCTCGATTCGGCGCGACTAGGGCGAACTGCCCGCGTTTGTGTTTTGGGCCGGTTGGGCCGTGCTTTCCCTTTTGGCTTCGGCCTGTTCGTTGTAATTGCCCGGTTTGTATTAATGGCTTTTGTTTCAGTATGCTTGCACTTGGGCTTCGGCCATGGGTTTGGCCCGTTTCTTTTTTAATAAAATTATCGACGGAAAAAAAAAATAATAATTAAGGTGCGGTTCGAAACCTAAATGTCAAAATAGATTTGTTCAAAAAAAAATTTTTAAAAAAAAAAAAAAAAAAAAGACAATAGTGAGCTAACATGCACTGATACACGAGCACTTTTTGTAACTGTTCACGAGCACACATTGATAAGCACTGCTTTACCTTTACTTTGATTGATTTACTGCCTCCAAATGATTGAATTCACTGTTCACGAGCACATAGTGACATTGAAGTTTGTGTTTGCTATGCAACCACAACAGTCATGTAAAGTATGTGTGTGTATATATGAATACTTTTTTTAATCATATATTCATATATATATATGTGTGTATATATGAATATATGATTAAAAAAGTATGTGATTATATATATATATATATATATATATATATATATATATTAAAAATTGTACTCTTGTTATACAATTTCTGTGACATTTTGACAAGAGTGTATGTAACTAGATAGCTAAATTTTACCTTTTTATTTTCAAAATCATAAATAAATTCCTTCATTATCCAGGTGTGTTTTTAAGAACTTTATGAAATATACAATTATTTAAACAAAATATTCTAATTTTAAAAACTTTAATTATGCACTATTTGCATACCACAAGTTCATAAAATAATATTTTGACATGAACTCGTGATATAAAATAATATAAAAATAAAAGTATTTTCATAAAACATTTATTTATTATAAGAACTTATTTAGCATACGCTCAAATTTATCATATGATCTTATGTATTATAAGCTCTTGTTCACATATAAATAATAACTAAACAAGAGCCTATTTATCATAAGATGTTTTCTAGTTTAAAAAAAAAACTAAAACTATGTTTTTGGCATCTTTTACAACAATAACTAAAGAAAGGAGTTGGCTTCATCTTTCCTTAAAGTAAAAGTGCTACTCTACAAAAAGATCAACTAGTGTATTAGAAACTTCAGTTGAAAATATTGAACCCAATTTTGTTGGTTAGTTGGTCATCTTGTATCTTTAAAAAAAAAAACTAATGTACGTATTAGAAACTTCAGTTGAAAATATTTGCAGAAACTAGAAATTATGTGACTATACTCAATTGACAAACTAATGGTTCCCAATAAATTAGTTTGTAGCTTCGTTTAAATCACATAATGAGGTAAATTAACTGAAAATATGGGCTTTAAGTTCGCTGAAATAAAAGGAGTTAAAATTGATGGTCCCTGATCTAGTTATTATCATCTGAAAATAAACGGGTTTATATGGTCAGTCCGTTTAGGCACATATTTAACATGTATATATTATTCATATTCGTGATAATGTTTAGGAAATTAAAAAGACAAAAAATCAGCGGATTACTTATGTACTATGGCAATGATTAATTGCATTTCATGCATCTCTGTAGTCATTTCGGGTGATTCTGAAAGATGTCTATCATAATAGCACCCGCATTGCAGGTCTCTTCCAATATTTCTCAGCAACTAAAAATAATAAAATAATCAAAAGTAAAAAAAGAGAATGACAAAAAAAGGGAAAAAGTTCAGAGACGATTCGTGGAGAAGGTACTCCCTATTTTCATCCGAGACGAAAGTGATATTAGTTTACTTTTATTTTTAATTTATAGTTTAATTAATAAATGAAAAGTATAATATTAAATTGGTGAGAAACTATTATGTGTCTTCACACATGCTCTAAGGAAATGCTTCTGAACCGGAAACCGAACATACTTTGTTAATAAGCTTAATTGGTTATAATGCTAGAACGTAACATCAGACATATTCAAGCCTCGTAAATCCAACCACAATACAACTATATACACGAGTAAGTGTAAACCTTTAAAAAAAATAGCGAGAAAAAAGTTAGTGAGAGGTGAGAGACTTTCTCTCTCGGTTCTCTCCCCCTCGACCTCTTCTCTCGGCGTCTCTCATAACTTCCGTCACGGTGGCCAGCGGTGCTTTCTCAACCGTCGGTCGCCACCCCAGCTAGCGTTCCGTTCACTGTCTCCCCTCATGTAGCCAATCATCCAACCTGCCTCTTCCTTGCTTCAATCCATCTGGATTCCGTCAAATAGCGGTCGGATTTGACGGCTCTAAACAGAAGTTGAGTTGTTCTTGTCTTCTCTGGAGGATCGCGAAGATGTAGTTGGGCCTCTTACCTGCAGAAAGCGTCGATTTGAGGTAGATCTAGATCTAGGGTTGTTGGAACTGTGGGTCAGATCCGACTCGGAGGGCTCCGCCAGACAGCAGAGCGTCGCTGCCTCTGCCTCTCTGGTTTGTCCTCCTCCTCTTGTCTCCACCTCTTCCTCTGTCGATTGCTCATCCAGAACTTCCCCATCTTGATCTTCGGATCTACGATGAAAAGACGAGATGAGGCTCTCGTCGGGGACTTCTTTTCCTTATGATTCCTTAGTTCAAAATCTCGATGGCTTTGTCGTTTGTGTTGTTGGAGCTGCGGTTCCTCTGTTCTTCATATTTCCAGAAGGAAGCCGTCCGTTGATGTTCCAGCCTCGTCCTTGCTCTGAAGCTAGAATCTTTTCAGTTGATGCTCGTGTGAAGGGACCGGAGAAGAGAGCCATGAACCTCTGCTTGTTTCCGCCTGCATCACTCCGCACTTATCTGCTAGCTTCTCTTAGGGTCTCATGGAACCGACGGATTTGGATTCTGGAGCTGTTTCAGCGTCTGGAGTAGACCTCATTGGTGCTAGCCGGACCAGGACATAGTCAACCCTGCTTCGCCGTCGCATCCTTCGAAGTCGTCTTCGGGATGAGCCTCGGTTCCTAGGCTCATTCTCCGGCTGATTGCTCTAATGTTTGTGGCTCTTTGTGCAGGTTCCGGCATAGAGATTCAGCCTTGAACTACTGGATTGACATTTGAGTTTTGGTTTCATGTTTTAGCTAAGCTTTAATCACTCCTTAGGAGATGGTTAAACCTTTTTTCTCCGTGAAAGTCTTTTTTATGTTTCTTTGGGGGCTTTCTAAGAGCCTTGCTTTATTTAGCTAATCCTAGATACATAAGGTTTGATCTTCAAGCTCTGAATGTATCTCTTGTATCATTATCTTTGGTAATGAAATTCACATACTTATCAAAAAAAAAAAAAAAAAAAACAA
>NC_027753.1:30294846-30318790 GCF_000695525.1 Brassica oleracea var. oleracea
AAAAAAAAAAAAAAAAAAAAAACTATATACACAAACTTTGACAAATTTGATAGAGTATCTGAAGGAGTTTCGAAGTTGCTACTTGCACACAGAATCACACATAGTTCCAAACGCACTTCAAAAGCTTTTAACTTGAAGTTTTTCACCTTAAATTGTGGCTTTGAAAAACATTTTACAACCTCAGTTTTCACCGGAATAGGCACTGTTACATCTTCCGGTCCCGTAAAAGCTTTACACTGGATAGCAATATGATTAGGAAAAGGTTGATTTCATCGGATTTGGATCTGGACAGAGTGTGCCTCTCATGAAGAAGGCGAACGATGCACAAATTGTCTCTTTGGTGGAGCAGTGTGGAAGTGGTCTCTCTTAAACCCAACAAGAGAGGGTTTGATAGGTTTTCACCAATACATCGACGGACAAAGAAATGAGCTTAACAAGAATAGAAGAAAACATATATAGAAGCAGAGGTCATTCAAAGCCTTCCAATACCAACATTACTATGCCGGAATCAGCCAGATTTGATGAACCACCACTGAACTGCTTGTCATCATGACTTTATCGAGCTTGGAATAAGGGAGCACAAGCCAATATATATTAAGAGAGGTGAATAGTATATGTAGTGCAGAAATACGGAACTCAAGAGCTTCACACATGGCCATACTCATAGCGAATGATGAATACCAGAGCTCAAAAAGTAGGCACATAATACCAGTCGTCGAGTTTTCAGATCCGACAGCGAGGTAAATCGTGGAACCTCACATACACATGTTTTCATAAACATATATTGAACAAGCATATAGGTCATGTTCATACCAAATACAATCCAAATGAGTAAATCCCCGAAGGGAGAGAAATCATATTCTAGAAGGAAAAGGAGATTATATATCATTGAGCTTTCAAATATGGATTGGAGTTGAGAAGTGGATCAAACTTGTCTTCCTTAACTTGTTGACCTGCTGGTTGAACTATTTTTTATTCAAAAATCTAATCCCCATAAACCATAATGAAAATAATTTAAATCTGTATCTGTCCCGTCAAAATATACGAATAATCCGTAGAATCCACATATAGTATTAATTACAATAAAATAAATATTTAATTATATACTAATTATCCTTTAAAAATAACATACATTAGATATTTAAAATTAAATTAATATAAATATTTTTATATATTTTTATGAAATTATATTATTATTTTATAAAAATCTTCTTTTTAATTTATGGATTAGTGAGTATCTGCAATTCAAATTCAGCCAACATGTATCTTGCATCCACAATAGTTCAACCCGCAAGTAGACAAGTTAGCAGGACAAGTTTGACCTACGGAATAATGATTCATATTCAATTGATCCACACCGGCTTTGCAACGGATCAAATAGTGCTGAACCTACAGAATAATGACTCATATTCTTAGAACTAATCTCGATGCCCAATAAAACGTGGAAATCCACATATACAAGTCATCAAAGCTAAAACTGAATCAAGGATAGTCATGAAAACCGGAAAGGGATTGCTAATGCAAAAACAAGATCCAGAGGACATGGATGCGGCACTGAAAACAGGAAGCAAAAATCTCAAAAGAAACCCAGAGATCAAAACCTCTAGATATCCATAAAAACATGGCAGAAGAGGAAGAACAAAAAATAAGAGAAGTACAAGAAGTAGAAAAATAATAAAAGTGGAGATAGCAGCGAGCTGTGGAACTGCCGGCGTCCAAGAGCATGGTTCATTTGGTTAAACGTGTCTAAGAGGTTTCAAGCGCAAATAAAACCCCGTTAGTTTGAGAGATTTACCGGCTTGAGAAAATGCTTCAAACAAAAACTTTACGAAATGCTCCAAACCGGATGTGTGTATTTTGGTGACAAAAGTATTTAATTTAAACTAACATCCGTTTAATTATAATTTATATATTAGGTTTTATATTAAATTTCTTTTTCAGTTATCTAAGAAAATAAGAAATGCAATAAACTCCAGAATTGCCTTAGAATTCAGCGAATATATTAAATTTCAAATGTTAAAATAAAATTGGCAGGTAAACATACAGAGACTTTATCTAATATCTACAACACATGCATTCATTACATGATGAAGAGTATCTTAAAAATTGTCCAAACATATGGAATTAGCTCAAGTAAAAATACATCACAATCATAAAATACCTCCAAGCCAACCTTTTTCTCTAGAAGATCATGTGTATATTCTCTTCTCAAGAATCTCAACGATTCGAAGATAATAAATTCTTAACAATCGGCTTGTAAGATTCCGAATCCAGACACAGGCAAAACTTCGTTAATCCATCGCTGCCTAATTTAAAAGCATATGCTAAACATATACTAATTAAACGTCGTTGTTACTTTTCCAACTGTAATTATAAATAAATAAATATTTATGTCTATTACTATTTAATACTATATACTGTAGAATTGCACGTGGGCAAAAGTTAATAAAACAAAATAACTTTCGTGAGAATTGGCTATAGCTAAATAAGTATACATTCTTTTAACTTCATATACATATATTTATTTAGACTCTATGAGAATGGCGTATGCTTACACGCCTTTTAGTTAAAATACATCTATGTATTTTCCAACTATTAGCGTATTCAATTCTGGAAATAATATATTCCATATACAACCTTTAATTTTTTTCTTTGACATAAAGTTTTTCCATATACATTGATTTGTTTTCTTTTTTCTTTTTGTTTTGTGCTGAGGTGGCAACAATTATCAATTATTTTTCAAAAAACAAACTATTAGTTTAATTCAAAATCTTATACTTGGATAACCGGAAAATGGCATATTCCTCTATGAACTAATTGTTTCCGATTTTTTCACACACGAGCTTTTAAGCCATGCCAAAACCCACATGGACAATGGAAAAGTGGTTTAATCCCCTATGAACTAGTTTTTCTTGGTTTTTTCACACACGAACTTTTAAACCATGCCAAAAAGCACATGAACAACTCTATTTTTTGAATAACATAACACAAACTATAGATTTTTAAACTAATTTCCCTAAAACTGTAAATGGTGTTATTTAAATGTTAACTAGGTTTGTGACAGGAGGAGAGCCAGTTTAATTTGGATTGATAAAAAAAATACTATGTAGTTTTATCCTTCTTCTCTTTTTTTTTGTCAACTGTTCTTCTTTTTCAGAAATAGTTTTACTCTTCGTCATCAATTGGAGATAAAATTTATTTATCTGCAGAAGAATAAAACGTTTTACATGATGCATAAAGAAAGAAAAGCAGCAACTGCTAGCTTACAATCTCCATGTATTGCCACAAGTGACTATAAAATCGGCTCAGTATCCTCAACTGATGATGAAGAGTAGAACGATTTCTGAAAAAAAGAGGAATTGACAAAAAAAAGAAAAAAGAATAAAACGACATAGTATTTTTTTTATCAACCCAAATTAAACCGGCTTTCCACATGTCATAAACCAAGTTGCGTTTAAATTACACCGTTACAGTTTTAGGGGAATTAGTTTAAAATAGATAGTTTATGTAGGTAATTCTAAAAATAGAGTTGTTCATGTGCTTTTTGGCATGATTTAAAAGTTCGTGTGTGAAAAAGCCATAAAAACTAGTTCATAGGGGAATAAGACATTTTCGTGTTGTTCATATGGTTTTTTTATGGCTTAAAAGTCAGTGTGTGAAAAAACCGGGAACAATTGGTTCATAGGAGAATACGTCATTTTTCCAATAATAAATTATTTAGTTAAACGCTCCTTAATCATGACTACGCCTAGGCCTAACTACGCCAAGCAACATTTTCTTATTTTTATTTTAAAATATATGTTCTTGTAAAACATCTTTACAAAAGCATATATATTATTTTTATGCTAAATACAAAGTTATGCTAAATACAAAGCGTCTACTATAAAATGATCTTTGAATATTTTTTTTAATGTGCTTATGAGCTGCCTCTATATTACCCTTGTTACGATATCAACATTTGATATAACCCTTGCTCAAAATTCCAAGTAGTTTAATAATATATATAATATATTTTAAATATGTTTCTCAAATTTTTATTAAACGACTTACATATATAGATATGCTTTTATATATTTAATACTTACGTTATTTTTTATATCTTCATCATCGTTTTTAATTGTACGATTGGTTAGCATCTCATCACAAAATATATTTTTCTGAAATTTGCTCGTATGATGCGCCATAAATTAAAAAAAAAAGTTGATGGTATAAATAGAGAGATTCAACGTACACATATTCCCACATAGTCTAGAGCAGAGGCCTACATCAAAGAGAGTGTACTTACTGAAGGTTGGTATCTTATTCTTACAAAATGGATTTTCTTAGATTTAGCTCAAGTTTCTCACATGATTTAGAATTTTCTGATTTGGCTACCCTATTTATCGAACTCCTAGACGTAGATTCCATATCCGGTCAATGAAGTAATGGCTACAACACTAGATTTCACTATTACATGTCACCATTTGAATTTGTTTGGATTCCTTTTTACAAAAGTAACAACAAAAATGAAGGAGAAGTCGCACCACAAAACTAAATAGGATATGCTATTGTAAAAAAAACGCGACAAAAGCATTGAACTAGCTTTGGCTAGACGTCTCTGGATACATCACTCTTATTTAACCGTACTACATTAGTCTACATGCTATTGCAATCTGACGAGCCAAATAGTGATGGTATATTTTCGGTTATGATTGTTGTAAAATGGGGTTCTTTGACAACAAAAAAGTTATTGTAAATGTTGAAACTTGAGTGGCTCGCAATATAGGTATTTGGTCGTTTTATCATTTTCCGCTTGCTTTGAAGAAGAAACGGTGGACCAACATTGACGTAAATTCGAAGTTGGATATGTATATGATAAGGAATTTCTCTTTGTATATGACGTATTAATCTTGAGTAGGCACAAAAATTTGAATCAAAATCAGGGGCCCCATTTCATCAGACCCACTGCAGTATACAAGTGGGTCAAAATATTTCAAAAGAAAAAAAAAATAGAGATGTGAATTGGAATATTCTGAACGAAGAGCGGATGTAGATCAATATTTTAGAGTGCAAACTATGTATCGTTTGGATCTCGCGCACTCATCCAAAATCCACTCTAGAGCTTTCGTCTTTATCTTCGGTCTCCGGCGTCTTGCCGGCCCATGAGACGGTATCATTTTCGGCTTCTGATCATCATGGAGAGAGCAGTTTTGGTTCACGGGGTCGTGAAGGCACTTCTCCTTTTTCTCCGAGTGCGACGAGAAATCTGGTGCGACGGACCTTAATGGAAATTTTTTGGTCCTAGTGGATCATAGAATCGAAGGCTGATTCTCTCTATTTGAGCGGAATATAAGAAACCGTCTCTTAATTTTTAACTTAAAAAACTAAGAACTGACTCTTAAATAAGAATCATACTCATACATATTTAGTATTGTAGGATTATTTCGAACGCGGATAGCTTGGTTTCCCAAAATTCAGTTACCACTAGACCATTCATGTGTGGTTGCTTTGAAACATATATTTCTGATCTGCAAAATATTTACTATTATTGTTAGTAGTAATAGTACAGAGAATAGAATATGTATTGTGCACATTATGATCCACTTTCAAGTTTCAATGCCCTCCATTCGAATGGTTGATCCAATATTTTCCCTAAAATATCAGATAGAAAATTTTATATTTTTTACTGTAAAACAAGCAACCACAAACAGAATGAAAACGTTAGCTCCCTCAGCAAACACCTTTGAAGTCCCATGAGGTTTTAACCTCATACTTAATTATTTTCCCCAATATATATGGAAACCAGAATACGAAACTAAAAACCTCATACTTCATTAAACAAAATTTGATAATCCAGGGTTAGAGCCTTGGGGCCAGGGTTAGAGCCTTGGGGGCCAATTGATGCTTCCGGGTTCGACGCCAGTCGGAGGCGAACTGCTCTTCCATGTCACAAAAGCGGGTACTGGCCTTCGGGCTGAGGACATATCCTCCCGGGTGAAACCGGCCCGCTGCCTGACCGGGCCCAGGGATTGATCCGCGAAGCGGGGAACCCTGGATTATCAAAAAAAAAAAAAAAAAAAAAAAAAAAAAAAAAAAAAAAAATTGGAACGTTTGCAATATATGTTTTGTTTTTGTTTGCAATAGGACGTGGTTTTTAAAATAAAATAATTTAAATATCTCAAAATTTACAGTTTTGTATATCTGGAAGTGGGTTATAAAGAACATTAATACATGTTCTGATCGGTAAAAACTTAAGCTACTTGTCGATGACTATTAACATGGTTTTGGCAGTATCCGCAACTGTAATATGAAACTATGAAATCAAAATTTGATTTGTAGTTCTTCTTCTTTTCTTCTTCCTTAAGATATATATGTTTTCAAAATCCCATTACCATCCAAAACAAATGTAGTGGAAATCGAGCTGGTCCAACCTGAGTTCATCTTTTGCGTCTCTCGGCACCTAATTTCCTTTTGGTCCATTTCAGATATATCCTTTTTTTCACAGAAAATATTACTAAACTACAATCTACTTACTATTTAAGGCTATCCCATTTACAATACCCACATTATATATACCCTTACCGTTCATGTAGTTCGGTACAAGCTTCACTCATAGTTGAAACATTTTGAGTGGTGAGAGAGGTGCAAGAAGATCCGGCGGCCAGAGAAGTATCGGGGTGTATATACCGGTGAGAATCAGAAGGTCCCACACGAGACAAGATTTACCTATCTAAAATCACAAGTGGAAGAAAGTATAGGATTAAAATTAGTAGATGATCAGATTTAGTTTTAAGAAGGATACTTGAGAATGTGCTTTGTGAAGAAGCATCACCAGTAGGATCAAGCAAGCCCAGTCACATATATTCTTCTCTTTCTCTGCCTTTTCTTTTGTCCACTATAAATCCTCTCTTACCCTACACTCACAAAACAAACACACTATCTACTTCTTTTGAGTTTTGAGTTTTGAGTTTAAAGACTTTTGCGAGAGAAAGATATGGTGCAGTTCACTAAGCAATTTGAGGGGCAGCTTGTGCCCGAGTGGAAATACGCCTTTGTAGATTACTCTCAGCTCAAGAAAGACCTCAAGAAAATCCATTTGTTAACCAATGGAGTTGAAGAGGAACACACAGAAACTTCTCTCATCAAAACCATCAAGTCCTCTTTAGGAAAGCTTTCCCTTCTCGGTAACAAGGACCGGGAACGCTCTCGTGCCATCAAAGTACTAAAATTATACCATCATCCTTTGTGATTTTTATCAACTATTCATCTTTTTCTGTACTAATGATGATGATGCTTTTTAAAACAGGTTCATAGAAAGCTTGCTTCTTCTGTAAGTAACAGTGACGTGTATGAGACGGAACTCCTGGAGACGATTGCTGATGATACCGATGCTGCAAAAGAGTTCCTCACGTGTCTGGACACGCAACTCAACAAAGTGAATCAGTTCTACAAGACAAAGGAGAAAGAGTTCTTAGAGATAGGGGAGTGTTTGAAGAAGCAGATGGAGATACTCATTGAGGTCAAAGATGCTTTCAATCAAAAGCAAGCTAATGATGGAGAGTCTACTCAAGAATCAAAAGAAGACGATTCCTTATCATGCACCATCTCATCCGGTAATAAAAACATACAGATCTTGCATTATAAGTATCTCAAAGTTCATTGGCTAATTGTATACATTTCAAGAAGTGGTTTGCTTAGTTTGCTCTGTTTCTGGATGCAGTGGAAGACTCTATAAAAAGCAGAACAGAGGAAATACAACTTCAAGAATATTGCTTAGAGGATCTGGATAACAATGGGGAACAAGCATTGAAATCTCCGAGATCAGAAGAATCAATCAAAATCAACAACGAGGACTCGAAGCTGAGGAGAGTTTCTGGTAGGGTTTTCAGCTGCCAGGGGAGGAATCTCAAGATAAAGATTTCATTGACTAATCCTTCACGTAAATTCTCAGCTATAAGTTACTTCATCAAAGAAGATTTGATAAACCAGTCATCGTCCAAGAAATGTGGTCCAGATGGAGTAAATAAGCTGAGAATCAGCAAGAAAACCCTAAACCACGCCGAGAAGATGATCAAAGGAGCTTTGACAGAACTCTACAAAGGGTTGAATTATCTCAAAACTTACAGAAACTTGAACATGTTAGCCTTCATGAACATTCTCAAAAAATTCGACAAGGTAAGCTTCTAATCAGAGGATTAATTTACTAATAACTTTTTAATTTGAATATAAGAACATCCTTATGATAATATTTTAGGTTACTGGAAAACAAATCCTTCCAATATATCTCAGAGTGGTGGAAAGTTCTTACTTCAACAGTTCAGACAAGGTAACTGGAAACCCTACGTTAGTTTTTTGTTTTTGTTTTTCAAGTTTGTGCAAGCGGAAAATCGAAACCTACTGTCCTGTCTTATCATTTATTGTAATCTTGGGAGATGACAGGTGATAAATCTATCAGACGAAATTGAAGAATGGTTCATCAAGCACTTTGCTGGAGAAAATCGCAGAAAGGCAATGAAATATCTGAAACCGCACCACCGTAAAGAGTCTCACTCGGTCACCTTCTTCATTGGTGAGACTTTTTAACTTTAATATATTTACCTGTTGATGTTGTGACGTTTTTATTTTTCACTTTCAAACACGAAATCTTTTTGTAAGACCAATCACAAATAAAAAGCGTTTGGACCCCATCACACATTAGGATTCCACAACCTTTAATATTTTTGGGTTTTGTTGGTTGATATTCTCTGTTGCATAGCATTATCTTGTCTTTTGAAGTATCATTGCAGATTATACGGGTTTGGTTTAATCTTGTTCTCAAATATAATCTCTATTCAGGTCTATTCACTGGTTGCTTTGTTGCTCTTCTTGCTGGCTACATCATTGTGGCTCATCTGACTGGAATGTATAGAACACATTCTGAGAACACTTTCTACATGGAAACTGCATATCCTGTACTAAGGCGAGTGGTCTAGTTAAAAGTTTAAATCTTAATTATCGTAATCTAGAAATAGAAGAAATTATTCAAGTAGAAGCTAATATTGTCAGTTTGATTTTTTTTTTTTGTTATGCAGCATGTTTGGGCTCTTGTTTCTGCACTTATTCTTATACGGTTGCAACATATTTATGTGGCGAAAAGCGAGGATAAACTATAGTTTCATCTTCGAACTTGGGTCGAAAAATGAGCTCAAGTTCAGGGATGTTTTCTTGATATGTACGGCTTCAATGTCTGTGATAGCCGGTGTCATGTTTATTCATCTCTTGCTTCTTGCAAAAGGTTACTCATTTGGACAAGTTCAAGTGATCCCTGGCCTTCTATTACTGGTAATTAACAAACACTAGCCACTCTTAATCATGTGTGTTTTTATGTAAATTTGTAATCTAATATGTTTTGTGATTTTTGCGGTTTTTGAAGGTCTTCTTCTTAATACTGATTTGTCCCTTGAACATTTTCTACAAATCAAGCCGTTACCGGCTTATATCAGTCATCAGAAACATTGTATTTTCACCTCTTTACAAAGTCGTGATGCTCGATTTCTTCATGGCTGATCAACTTTGCAGCCAGGTAACAATTCCATGGACCAAAACAGAGCTAAGAATCTGATGTTTATCATAAACCCTTAAATCAAAATCTGATCTTTGTAAAATGGGCTAACTCTTATCTCACAGGTACCTATGCTAAGAAACCTAGAATACATAGCCTGCTACTACATAACCGGTAGCTACGCAACACAGGACTATGGATATTGTATGAGAGTCAAGTACTACAGAGATCTTGCCTATGCAGTTTCCTTCCTCCCATACTACTGCAGAGCAATGCAGGTAAAAAAATTAAACTAAACATCATTGCTTCTTCCCCAAGTTTCTGTTTCTTCTGTCCCAAGTATGGGTTTCCACTTTATAAAAATACTGAAAAAGTCTCTGCCACAGTGTGCAAGGAGGTGGTTTGATGAAGGCGAAAGGAGCCACCTAGTGAACCTAGGGAAGTATGTGTCAGCAATGTTAGCCGCTGGAACCAAAGTGGCTTACGAGAAAGAGAGGAGCATTGGTTGGCTCTGCCTTGTGGTAGTTATGTCAAGTATAGCCACAGTTTACCAATTGTATTGGGACTTTGTAAAAGATTGGGGTTTACTTCAACATAATTCCAACAACCCTTGGCTTAGGAACCAACTCATGCTTCGCCAAAAATCAATTTACTACTTCTCTATGGTACCAAATCAAAATCTTTTACCACCTAATCAAAATGTTTTGACACTCCTCTGTATTTCCTCATCCTCTGATTTCTTTTTGTAGGCATTAAATATAGTTCTAAGGTTGGCATGGCTACAAACAGTTTTGCACTCAAGTTTTGAGCATGTGAATTATAGAGTGACAGGATTGTTCTTGGCGGCTCTTGAAGTCATCAGGAGAGGACACTGGAACTTTTACCGGTACAATTAATCTCCCTTTAAGGATCTTTTTGAGCATCAGAATACTGATTCTTGCAAAACAAAACCAATGTTGCAGATTGGAGAATGAGCATCTAAATAATGCAGGGAAGTTTAGAGCTGTGAAGACAGTACCACTTCCTTTCAGAGAAGTTGATGAAGAAGACTGATCTAATCGAATCAGTAACCATTACTATTAGCTTTGTCAGAGATTTGAAAGAACAAGAGGAAGGATGTTCTTTCTTGATTAACCATATTGTGTGATATGATCAAGAAGCTTTATATCATTATTATTACTATTATTTTTCTTGTCCGAAAATCTCTGAAACTATTGAAGTTAAACAAGAGAACAAAACACTTGATTTTATTAAGTAGAAAAAGTTAAGATGAATCTGGCAAAATCTGCTGCGCTAAAGAGGCGAGTGACTCTCCACTTTCTTCACCTCATCAACCTTCTTCAGTGCATCATTATCCTTCGACGTCCAAGTAGATATAGAAAACTGGGAACAAACCTTGTCCATGGTGTTTTTGAAACAAGTCTTGTGTTCATCCATTGGGGTATTGACGAATTCACTGAAACGATCCTTGAGATTAGCAAGGAAAGTGCTATTCTCATCATTCACATGCTTGTTGCAAGATGTTGTCGAAGCAGCAGTTGTTGGCTGGCTCTCGGTTTGAACGTTCTTGGTATCCATCTCTTCCTGTTCCCCAAAAAAAAAAAAAAAAACTGGTAAATATGAATAATCCAACTGAGTTCTTAACATAGAACAAAGCCTCAAAAACAAAGACCTAGTATACTACTTTCTGCTAAACCCTAAAATCTCTTCAGAATTTGCTACGATGATTCAGAATTTCTTCTTCATCTCTTGATCACTAGTCACATGTAATTGATAAAACATTAAATTTGATGAAGAGAATCGAAACTAAAATACCTTAATCTTTGTCTCTCTTTCGCTTGTACAACTTCTTTCTATTTTTCCTTCCTCTGCAAGCACTCTTTTCTGTCTCCTAAGACTCAGCGCCTATATATATATACACACATCTTTTTAAGTGTGTATAACACGCAAAAGAAACAACGAAAAGTTAAATATAATTAATTTTAGTTAAATTAACATAATACTCTGTTTTCTTTTTTGTAATTCAAAAATTTTCTAGTTTTTTTTTTCTTGGTTAGAAAGTTTTCAAAAAGTTAAATATGTTAAAACTTAAACCTAAGAATATGTTAAGCTCAAAAGAATATGCATATGCAGTTTACTCCTGGAGAGCAATGCTGGTGAAAATTTAAACTAAACATTGTTTCTTCCCCCCCCCCCCCCCCCCCCCTTTCTGTTTCTTCTGTTCCAAGTATGGGTTTCCACTCTATAAAAAGTGACTGAAACAGTGTGCAAGGAGGTGGTTTGACGAAGGTGAAACGAGCCACCTAGGGAAGTATGTGTCAGCAATGATAGCCGCTGGAACCAAAGTGGCTTACGAGAAAGAGAACATTGGTTGGCTCTTCCTTGTGGTAGTTATGTCAAGTATAGCCACAGTTTACCAATTGTATTGGCACTTTGTAAAAGACTGGGGTTTACTCCAACATAATTCCAACAACCCTTGGCTTAGGAACCAACTCATGCTCAGAGCCGGTCCTTGGGCCAAGCGGATGAAGCCCATGCTTCCGGACGTTTTTAAATAAGTAAAATATTTGCTACAAAATTATCATAGTCCAGTGGTTTATTAGAGCAAGTCCAATGGTAATTTTTAGCAAAAAATCTTTAGCAAAAAAATATTATAATAATATATGGGGTCCACGAAATTTAAGAGTTTGTGTCAAATTAATCTTTAGTTAAGGATCAGACTTGTTACTGTGCGCGGGTCCCACCACCACGTGGGATCCCACGATTGGCTCTATCCTTTTTTTTTTTATCTAAAAAAAATAAAATAATTTAAAAACCTTACCTCGGTTATCAAGCAAAGAGTAACAGCGTTGCGGATGGTCTTACGAAGAAAATAATTTCATGCAGATAGTCCGGGTCCGAATCCCCATGGTACCGGCCACATTTTTTTATTTTGCATCTAGTCTCTATTATGCCAGGACCGGCTCTGCTCATGCTTGGCAAGAAATACATTTACTACTTCTCTATGGTACAAAATCAAAATCCTTTACCACGCAAATGACATATGAATTTAATGGAAATGTTTTGACTTTCGTCTGTTTTTTTCTCATTTTTCTGGTTTCGTTTTTGTTGGTTTTAAATCTTGTTCTAAGGTTGGCATAGCTACAAACAGTTTTGCACTCAAGTTTTGAGCATGTGGATTATAGAGTGACAAGATTGTTCTTGGCTGCTCTTGAAGTTATCAGGAGAGGACATTGGAACTTTTACAGGTAAAACTTATCTTTTTAGGTATTGGATTCAGGATATATATGTATACTTATGCTTGTAAAACAAAACCATTGTTGCAGATTGGAGAATGCGCATCTAAATAATGCAGGCAAGTTTCGAGCTGTAAAGACAGTAGTACCACTTCCTTTCAGAGAAGTTGGTGAAGAAGACTGATCTAATCGAATCAATAACCATTAATTACTATTAGCTTTGTTGGAGATTTCGAAAGAACAAGACAAGAAAGAGGAAGGATGTTCTTTCTCGATCAACCATATATCATTGTTATTATTCTTGCAAACGAAGATATTTATGATGCAAGAAAAAAGAAAAGCGAATTCTATAAATAAATATATTAACGCCCAAAGACTTGAAGAGTAGTTTTGCACATTTATGCAAGGGAGCTTTTTAAACTTCTAAAATCCAAAGCAAGAAAATTTATAGAAAAACTTCAATCTATTTTATTAAGAACATAAAGAGAAAAACAGTGGATTTTATTAAGTAGAAAATTAAAGTTTCAGTTGAATCTGGCAAAATCTGCTGCCCTAAAGAGGCGAGTGACTCTCCACTTTCTTCACGTCATCATCCTTCTTCTGGGCATCATCCTTCGACATCCAAGAAGATACAGAAAACTGGGAACAAACCTTGTCCATGGTCGAAGGAGGTATAGAAAACTGGGAGCGAACCTTGTTCATGGTGTTTTTGAAACAAGTCTTGTGTTCATCCATTGGGGTATTGACGAATGCACTGAAACGATCCTTGAAGTTAGCAAGGAAAGTGGTATTATCATCATTCACATGCTTTTTGCAAGATGTTGTCGGAAGAGCAGTTGTTGTCTGGCTCTGTGTATTCATCTCTTCCTGTTCCAAAAACAAAAACAAAAAAACAAATCTGGTATATAAATATAATCCAACTGAGTTCTTAACTTTAAAAAAAAAACAACAAAGCCTAAAGAACAAAGACCTAGACTTTCTGCTCAACCCTAAAATCTCTTAATAATTGGCTACGAAAATTCAGAATCTCTTCTTCATCTCTTGATCACAAGTCATATATAACTGATAAACGTAAATTTTTAATGAAGAGAATCGAAACTAAAAATTTACCTTTATCTTTGTTTCTCTTTGGCTTCTACTACTTCTTTCTTATTTTCCTTCCTCTGCAAGCTGAGACTCAGCGCCTACATATATACATGTCTGTTTAAGTGCAGAACACGCAAAAGAAACAACGACAAGTTAAAATATAATTAATTTTAGTTAAATTAACATAATACTCTGTTTTCCTTTTTTTGTATTTTTTTTTTAAAAAAATCTTGTTTTTTTTAACTTGGTCAGGAAGTATTCAAAAAGTTAAATATTGTAAAAACTTAATTCTAAGAATATGTAAAGAATTTATGTAATTATCATAAGCTGTTCGCCCTAGTTTCAAAACTCTCTCAGAGCGTGAATATCAAGAAGCCGCCGCTATTACCGTTTCTTGACGCCGGCGGCGTACTTGGCCGTCGGCGTCGGGCCTGTGCTTACCTTTCTCTTTCTATGATTCTTCTTCTCTCTGTTTTGATCATTTTTTCAAGCTTCTGTTTTTTTATCTCCGCCGTGACGGTCGCTTTGCTTGACGTCGGAACTTCTCTTTGGAGACTGTTCGTCGGAATGTGCTGGCGACCGCTTCGCGGGACTGTTCTCACCGGATTCGGCTCTCTCTGGGAGACCCCCCCCTTCACACCGTGCTCCGCTCTACCTTCAACCACCGTGCTTATGCTTCAAACCCATGGATCTACTTCCCAGAGTCGTATCCCCATGGATCTGCTCCTCACCAGCCAGATCCACCTTCATCTCTCGCTTGCTGTCTTCTTCGGGTCTCCGTGGTGTCAACATCTTGTTCAAGTCTCATCGTCGTCTCCACCGCTACTATCAACACTCCATCTCAAACCGACATTTCTTCTCGGAGGCAACTTGGCGTTGAGGATGGAAGCTGTTGGCTTTCTTGCTATAGGTCCGCTAGATCTGTTATTTTCAGGGGGATTCCCCTTACCGTCTCTCCCCCCCTTCACCTCCACCCACAAGCCATCTCCACCGCCTTCACCATCCGTTCTGGTTCTGAAGCATCTCTTGCCCCTCCGGGAAAGTGATAGCTTCCGTCACACTACTCCGCCACACGTAAGCTCAACACCAGTAGATCGGAGGTCACCGGCGTTCCTCCTCTCACCGAACCAAAACCATTCGTTCACCTGGCGCTACACTGTACTTGACAATCCAACCTATCGCTGGCGTTGCTCCGTCCATTTCGAGCTGGGCCACAAAGTAATGAGATTGGGCCTGGTGGACCCAACAGTTCTTGATGATTTGTTGGTCAGCCCAACAGTTTCACAGCCCATGTTATTGTGGGGGATGTTGATATTTTTGATCAATTTTCTAAAGATTTCCGGTGGATTCATTGGGATTTTTACCGAAACATACTTGCACACAATGCGTCATCTCTCTTTTATGAAGAAGTTACAACCTTTTCACTCACCGGTGGACGCACCGGGACTTTCATCTTTATCATCATTAGCATCTTTTTCTTCAGAGAAGCGATCCGTCTTATCCCCAGTCTCCTTTTCAAGGAGTGTTTTCCCTCTAAACGTTAAATGGAGGAGTATGCCCATATCTATAATCGTTTGTCTATCTTGTGGAGCGGTCCGTTCGGGGCCAGAAGATGCAACGGATTTCGTTTCGACGGTATTCCGAGGTGCGGATTGGGTATCAACGTCACACAAAGTGACTATCTCTCAAGTTTCTGGCATTGCCATGAAGCTTACTTCGACGCATTCGAGTTTTTCTCTGAGTTCACTGTCAACCTATCTTAGAGATTTCTCTATATCTATTGCTTATGTTGTATCGTCTTTTGTTTGTAGAGTTTGTTTAAACTCTTTTCTTCTTTGTAATTCGAATGTTTAAGAATTAATGAAAGTTGTGTTACAAAAAAAAAAAAAATATGTAAAGCTCCTGAAAGGCGGCGTCTTGGAATGATGATTACACACTAAGTTTTTTGCCTCATCTTTTTTTTGGCCAGAGATTGCGAAAAGGCAAAAGACATATAATTTTCTTACCTCGATTCAAAGTCATCAATATGAATGGGAATAGCCTCGATCCCCATCAGTCTTCTTACCATGTTTGTATCTTTTCTTGGGGATGTCAGCAAACTCCATTTCCCGAGCTAGTGGACGTGTAGTCGGAGATGCTGGAGGCGGAGTAGCTGAAACAGGGTGAACAAGGCTGGTTGGAGGTTGCCGGTGAAGCAGCAGGTCATTGTGCATTGAAGAAAAAAGAGACCAAATGATTGAATGTGAGGCCATTATGTTGAGAGGGAAACTGCAAGAAACACAATTTGTGGAAGTAGTATGCGTATAATAAGCTTTTAGTGGTATCGAGATTTCTTGAAGTTATGATTGGAAAAAAGTTTGGTGCAACGATAGGTTAGGTGGTTTTAAGTCTTTATCAGAATGCTACGTTGCTTCTAACTATGTAGCAATAGCTACAATTATCAGGCCATTATTACGCACTAAACGAATAAAAATTCAGCATTCTTAACAGGGACCTAAACACTGGTAACTAGTCTAGATCACTGTCAAGAAATGCATAACATGTACCATTTTAGCAAATGTTTTATGTTAAAAACTGTGCATAATGTTATAGATCAATGGCATTACAATGAACCAACTCCATAGGTTTAACAAATGACAGTGAATATACAATTTTGAACAGATCAGATCAGATCAGATTCCAAAACTTGTTCCGTGGAAAAACTACTGCATTGTCTGTGCACATTATGGATCCAGAACTCCACGCTGCACTCTCACATTCTGATCCATTTCCTTCGCTTTGGGAATGACGGAAGCCATTGTTGCGACCTCTCTGAATTATATACTTGCGTACAGAGGATTTGTAGAAGACGATGACAACAAGTCAACAATAGCGCGAGTCGCCGGAAAAGTGTTGTAGCATATTCTCATATCTCACCTACCACTTGATCACAGCTATGCGGGCTTCATTAAGTTTTGTCGTCTAAGGGTTCCAAAATACTGAAAACAAATTGGACAGCGATGAAAATACTCCATTGTCTATCATTATAAATTGCTTTCCTAGCTAATAAATCATCACAATTATTGCTTGATCGGTTTTTGTAACTAAAGGTTATCGAGGCAAACTTATGTATTAGAGTTTGAGGTAATGTTATAGTCTTGGATTGTCGATATTGTCATTGTTGAGGTAGTAGTTGATGTTGGCATTCTCACTCAAAAAGTAACATTCTTATATCCCATGGACCAGCACCCTTTCATTGACCATATGAGTGAGCGTAGTTAGCTCAGCTTATTTATGCTCTATCATAGAATTTCTCCATTCCACACTCCTAAATTGTACCAGTACCATATCTTGCTAGTTACTATCTATCCCATACCTTGAAACTGCATTACCTAAATACTAAAAAGCATCGTAATTATACTTGACCATTACTCTTAAACCTCAATCAACCTTTTAAATACAAAAATAAACTTGCCGATCAATAATTATATAAGCTTAATATAGGGGTTTTAAAACCTAATATATGGTATTTATATTTTTTTTTTAACTATTAGACTCTTACCACTTTTTGGTATTTTGTCTATAAAATGTTTTCAATATATATGGTATATCAAAACTTTTCCATATATAATAACCTACCACCTATAAACTTGGTTCATGAATGACTTGGTTGTAACTTGTAAGATATAGATACAAAATGTACTAGTTTAGTTGTGTACTAAATGCAAGTGTTTAGTTAAAATAGACCAATATTACCAAATATATGTTAGGTGTTAGGTTTGTATGGTCAAAGTTTGATGAACAAGTGTTGATAGACCACATTCCAAAATTACCTAATCCCAGTGGCGGAGCCAGACTAATTATTTGACGGGGGCACATAATTAATAATAAAATAAAATTAATATAATTATAAATAAGAAATTGAGAAATTTTTTATGATAGACCTAAAAATGTTTTTGTCACAAATATAGCTATTAAGGATCAAAATGACCAAAATATTTTATTAAGTGGTATGTTTTTGAGTTTATGGTTTAGAATTTAGGGTTTAGGGTTTATGATTTAGGGTTTAGGGTTTAGAGTTAAGGGGTGGGGTTTTGGAGGTATGATTTCAAATTTTAAAAACTAAAAAAATATTAAAAATTTTAAAATAAAAAAGTCTATTTTGGTCATTTTATTTTTTGAGGTCTATTTTTGTGACACAAAACTTAAAAATGTCTATTTGAGAGAATTGTCCATAGAAATTTTCTAATAAATATTGTTAACTGTTAATAACAAAAGATAAGCAACTATAAACTATTAAAACAACAATAACACTAATTTTATTCAACTCATAATAAATTTATATTTTTTTTTTTACAAATGTTATAAATTACACATTAATTTTAAAATATATAGAAAATGGTCTTCAAATTATATATATATATATATATATATATATATAACAATATGTTAGTGTCATACATAACTTTTTGGTCATCATATCATTAAAACTAAATTTTAAGTTGTTAAATTAAAAATATATTATTAATTATTAACTAGTATGAATACAATTGTGAATGTTTACCGTTAAAACAAGGAAATATGCTTCAAAATTATGAAAAGGCAAATAAAGAAAAGAACTATGAAAAGGAAAATAAAGAAAAGGCATTGCTAACAAAGAAAAAAAAGAATAATATTACAATAAAACAAAAAAGTAGGAAAATGCTACAATAATAACGAAAGAAAAATACAGCACAGCGTAAACGTGTGAAACAACCCATTAATTATAATGCAAAAAGGAAATGAAGGACACAGAGTGGGAGCTTCGAACTCGAGACATGCTGGAGTTGACAAGGGGAATCTTTACCGACAGCTCTACCGAAATTAACAATTTTCATATATAACTAAGTAGCACTTAATAAGTAGTAGGGGGCACGTGCCTCCGTACCTTACACTGTAGATCCGTCCCAGCCTAATCCTATAGGAAATTTAGAAAGTAACACTTTGTCATAAATATCTTTTTAAGGCGTGACGCTAGGGAGAGGGATTGAAATGTGATGTCAAATGAAGGTGCAGGGTGCCTAACCATTGGCTTATGAGCTTCTTGGCACAGGAGAATATATCAAACACCATAAAATTCTTCATACATAAAATATTCAAAAATATCCGATCATTGGTACATGAAATATCTCGTATCATTACAGCCGTTTTTTATTGATCCAATCCAATAGCTGCTATGTTGTCATGTATACGTACTATGACAAAAATAATGTCTGTTAATTTCATAAAGGCGTGATGATAATATTACGGTGATGTGGGTGATGGTTTTGTTATGTGACTTATTAGAGGTAGATGCTAGGGACCGGTGAGAGTTGTAAGTAGATTGCCATGTGTTGGACACTAGCCAGTTGGGCTTTTTTTTTTTTTTTTTTTTTTTTTTTTTCACTGGGTTGCTCTCTGGAACCCCGGAGGAGTCGAACCCGGATGCCTTGGGATCCAGTTCACTCTAGTGTTACCACTGGGCTTCTCTGTTTACCTTCCCATTTGTATGCTCTTTATTTCTCGTCTATTTCTGAGGCAGTTAGATTTGGCCAAGGTATTTGATTATATGTTAATAGTTTTGGATTTATTCAAAATAATTAAAACGTATATAAATATTGATAAAACCAAAAAAATGCTTTTAGCTTGAAAAAAAATATGGAACAAGAAAGAGCGCAATTTCCCAAGAAAATAAGACATGACTAAAGATATGTGATTGTGTGAAAAGGGAGATGAAAAACAAAAGAGCAAATGTGATGTGCTAACAAAAATGGTACCCAGTATTCGAATGTGATGTGCAGAAATATCATTTGGAAATGTCTGAAGACTCCGATACTGATGATATTCCATACATACGAAGACAAGTTTCCACAGTTCCACTAAATTGTGAATGGTAAAACAAGATGAGTTATTCTTGGATTCACCCAAGGGTGAATTTCTAGGTTCACTAGGCAATAGGATTTCATTATTTCAAATTCGATATTTTTTAAAAAAAGAAAAAAAATATTATCAAGTTATATTATGTTTTTAAAATAAAAAAAGTGAAAAAAATAGCAGCTACAGAAAAAAAAAATTAAAAAAATCTTTTTAACGTCGTCAGCAAAACACTAAACCCTAAATCCTAATCCCTAAACCCTAAATCCTAAACCCTTGGGTAAACCCTAAACTTTTGGGTAAACTCTAAACCCTTGGGTAAATCCTAAACTCTAAATAAAAACACTAAACCCTAAAACTCTAAACTCTAAACTCTAAATCCTAAACCCTAAACCCTTGAGTGTTTTAGTGTTTATTGATTTTGATTTAGAGTTTAAGATTTATCATAAAGTTTAAGATTTATCCTAGAGTTTAGGGTTTATCCAAGGGTGTAGGGTTTAGGATTTAGGGTTTAGGGATTAGGATTTAGGGTTTAATGTTTTGCTGATGACGTTAAAAATTTTTTTTTTGTAATTCTACTATTTTTTATTTATTTCTTTTTACCTTTTAATTTTAAAAAGATAATATAATTTGAAAATATTTTGTTTCCTTTTTTAAAAGATATCGAATATGAAATAACACAATTCTATTGGTTGGTGAACCCAAGAATAAGTCAAACAAGATTTGATAATCTATACTATTAAAAGAGAAACATTCTGAAAAAATCTAGTTATAAAAGATTGTTGGATCCTTTCATTTACAATTAATTACTCTAATTATACACAATTAATAACTCTAACAACCCTTTTATCTTTTTGTGTTACCATGAAAAATTAATAAAATCCCCTAATATCGTGGAATCACGATCATTTGTTGTACGTGGATATTAAAGTTACTTGGATCACAATCACATTTAAGCTAAAGTAATATTCCATATTCCATACATCAACTAATAATATCATTGAACATATTGTACCATGACATCTTACATTATATAGTTTCAAATATTTCCAAAATCAAATTTAATAAAAGCACTTTCACAAATCATATGTTAAAACAAAATTGTATATATATATAACGTTAACTTAATTTTTATAAAAAGCATTATACTTAAAACAATTATTAAGAAAATTTTAAAACTATTAAAAACCCTACAAATATGTTCTATTGAATTAGTTAAACAATCTACCAAGTAAATCTTAAGCCATATCAATTTAACAAACGTAACTCTTATAAAATACACACAAAATATAATGAGATAATAGGTTTAAGTATCTAGGTCGGTTCTTTTCTATCTGGGTTTTTTGGGTTCTAAACATTTGGACTCAAATAGATATTTGAAATTTTTTCATGTCATGATCAGTTTGGAATCATAATTCAAATACAAATTAAATACATGCTATATTTGGGTACATAGCAAGTCTAGGTCGGTTCAGATATTTAAGGTCTGAAAATGATTAGAAGTACCTGAAAACCTACAAAATGATCTAAAACTTGAAAAATATTAGAAAACCTAACAAATACTCAAAATATATTAAAATACCCGAAAAATATCTAAAATACTTCCCGAGATATAATCCGTGAAACTGAAAATACCCAAACTTTTATCTGAATATCCAAAATATTTTTTTTTTTAAATTTGGAATTTTACCTGAAACCTGAAAGTATAACTGAAATTTCAAACCCAAAACAAAAAAAAATATCTATAATACCAAAAACATATCTGAAATACTCAAATATACCTAATATACTCAAAATATTTAATGTACTTTGGATGTCCGACCGAGTCTTGGGTAGGATTCATACTAAACTAAGATATGTTGATCCAAAAATATACCCAATATATACATTTTCCCGGACTCCGATCCGATCAGTTTTTTTTATTCGAGTAAATGCCTAGGCTTAAGAGAGAGAGAGAATTATATAAAAATGTATATACAAAATCTCAAATAAACTTATTCATAAGTCATATATATAATTTTAAACAGGTTCTCTTCTCGATATAATACGATTTTGTAACACAATAATGTACAACAATTCCAAAATACTAATCATATCAAACTTTGTCTATAATTCAAAATCTGTGCTTTCGAATCGCGGATCAAAATCTAGTTAAGAGATTAGAAAAGCAGCACAATCATTAATCTTACGAAATTCATTAACAGCCATAGATTCATTATGTAGTTATGGGTAGCAAGTTCTCATTTGCAAATAAGACGTTAGTATTCAGACGTTAGTATTCATATTATGTATATGATATTTGTACTTATGTAGCATAATAGAATATAGTACTTATTGTTTTGTGTTATTATTTATAATTATGCATATTTTTGAAGAAATTTTCTAAATTAAAAAGAAAGAAAAGAAAATGTCAAGTACAGGGAGATCAAAAACTTATTTTATCAAAAGACTGGTCAACATGTTAACCATTTTCTCAAATCACAATTTTAGGGGAATAATTGTCTCAATTAACTGAAGATTCCGTAAACCGTATGGATTTCATCGTCAATATCTTTAACTTAAAGTCATGAACTTCTTTAGAGGAAAAGTCTCATAAATATCAATCACAACTTTAGAGTTATGGCTACCAACTTTATTTAATCATTCAAGCACCACATGATCGAAATATATATGAACCAACGTCGAGTTGGCCCTGGTAAATTGATTGCAGTTATAGTTTAAATATTCCAAAAAAGATCCTAATTCAGTATTAATAAATCACAAATAAATAAACAAACAAACAAACGTGAAACTCTTTTAACTTTTCAAGAGTGAATGATGAATATGTTCTGTCCCAAGAAACATGTTCTTTATTTTCAACAGAAAACTGAAAAGCATTTCAGCTCCACATCGAGTACATTAGGGTTTATGTTGAGTCGAATTTGGTTGCCTTATAATCAGGTCCAACCCTGAGAAGAAGCTACAGAAACATGGGTTTCCAGCCTTAAAATATACATAATTATTTCAGCTTTCTTTTCCAAAAGTTACTTTACTTTAAGTGGCGTAAGTTGTTTGATAATAAAAAAACACTGTGGTGACTTTTTTTCAGCCCATAACTTTAAAAAAATACCTAAATATTTGTAAAATATATACTTTACATAATAAAATATACAAATAACCAAACACATTAGATTACTAATTTTTGACAAAATAAAAAAATTAAACTAAAAGTATAGGTATTTGAATTATGTTTCAATTGGTTATTTTCCACATATATATAATTGGTATTATAAATAATTTTAGCGTAACTATTTGATTTATATTTTATGATATTTAAAATAAAATATTTTTTGAAAAAATTGAATGGCTTTTCTTTCTTAAATTTAATAATTAAGAATGCATTTCAAATTGAAAGTCGCTCTGTATTTCGTCATTGTTTAGTTTATCATCTCATAAAAATAAGGGTGTTTTTCAAAACCAACCCACAATTTCTAGTCAAACCCAAAACCAACCTCTTTTTTTTTTATCATTACTATTCATCAATAAAATTTTCATACTATCTCTATATTTTTGAATTATTCACAAAATTACCATTTTTATTAATTTCGAAATTAACAAAAAACCAAATACACCCTAACCATTTATTCTTATTTACAAAAATGTCATCATCATCAATTTTTCCAACCACCATGAACCACTATTTTTGAGCTCTAAAGCTCAAGAATTCAATTTTCAACCACTTTTTTCTCATTATGACCCAAAAAACTTCATTTCCTCTCATCTCCTCTACATTTACATCTAAAAAACTCTCATAACTTTCATTTTCATAATCACAAACTTCATATTTTCGAGTTTCTTCATTAGTGAATAGTCAAAGATGTTTCTTTTTGCTCATATTTGGAGTTTGGACGGTTGAAAATGTTGGAAACGAGCTTTACACAGGAAAAAAGTAACTATTTACATGGTTTTCGTTCTTTTTTAGATTTGTGTCGCGACGGTAGACTGCTTTGTATGTCTACGCCTCCGTGGAGACTTATGATGCAGTCTATTTGTCAACGCACGGGTTAGTTTTGCAATTGACTAAACAAATTTTTTTTCTAACGCAGACTTCCCCAGTAGTCTTCGTCTTTACCTTTGACAACAAAAATAAAACTTTCGGTAGACTTACTAAGACGTCTACCTAAAAGAGGTTAGTTTTTCATTTGACCGAACTTTTGACTTTTCAAAATAGACTTCAACGGAAGTCTACAAA
>NC_027753.1:30319123-30319961 GCF_000695525.1 Brassica oleracea var. oleracea
TAATAATATCATACAAGTGAAACACAGCTAAAAATGAATACAATCTTTATAGATTATGCATTAAACAATTATTTAAAAATTAATATTTTTTATGAGAAATTATTACAGAGCAATATATTAAAAAGTATTCTTGAGTATGTTTGATTTTTCATAATCTTGATGCCTCAAATAAAGTCTTGAAAAAAGTACCTACAAAATAAGATAGAGTTATGAGAAAAACATAAGATAAAAATATAAATCATATTTTAGCAGACTTTTTATTAAGTCTACGTAAAGTTATTGTTTAGTAGACTTTAGTTTAAGTCTACACTGACGTAAAGTTTTCATATCTAAAAGTGTACATTTAGAAAATTCGAAAATATTCTGTTCTGGAAGATATTTCAAAAATTTCAAAAATAGTTTTTTTTGTCATCCTTGTAACAAAGCAAAAACATAAAGTATGAATCTTTAAATTTAGTTCATTATAAACACAAAATATCTTATAATGAATATATGTAAAGCTTACATTTTTAGGAAAATGATTTTAAAACTTTGGAAGAGAATATCTGCAAAAAAAAGATTAAAAATTAAAATCATATTTTGAATAAGCTTCTAATGAAATATGCTTAAAATTCAAGGCTTGTAGACTTCTTTTCAAGTCTACCAGCCCTAACTTTTAAGTAGACTTCATTTGAAGTCTACTCTATCAAAAAAAATTAGATCTGAAATAAGTTAAATTCTAAAAAACTTTTAAAAATATAATTTAATAGATAAAATAGTAATAATTAAAGACATAGAATTTGAATATGTAACTTTATTTTAATATAAATACTAGAACACATATTTAAAATCTATAGAT
>NC_027753.1:30320380-30323247 GCF_000695525.1 Brassica oleracea var. oleracea
AAATAAATAACATAAAAATACACATTTAAAATCTATAGATCTAAAACTTACATTTTTTAAAGGAGAATATGAAAACCATGAATCATAATATCTAAAATGACAAGACAACATTGTGAGAAATACTTGAGAAAATTGTAGAGAGAAAGAAGAGAAATGAGAGAGTTTTTGAAAGAATTGAGAGAATTTTAGGGAGAAGGAAGAGAGTTTTAGAGAGAATGAAGAGAGTTTTAAAAACTTGTGCAGCCACTTTAGATAGAGACTGTATTAATTTTGTTTATATAGGGAAACAAAAATGTAACTAGGTTAAAATTTACGATGTTGTAGACTTCTTTTAAAGTCTAATAAAATTAAAATTTTGGAGTAGATTTTACTATAACATAGTTGACCTTTTTAAAAGTCTATTATAATAATTTCATTATTGTTGCTTATTCTTTATTATTTTAATAATTTTAATATATGATTTACTAAATTTATTTCTTTATTTTTTAATAGTTATAGTTTATGATTTCATTTTCTTATTTTTAAAAAACTTAACTTAGTTTAAATATAATAATTTTTTGTAAAAAAATTTGAAAAATATAGACTAAAAAGATGTCTTCAAATAAATAGACTTTATTGTAGGTCTACGATACCCTAAACCACAAATTTCAAACCCTAAATGTTTTGCTTGATAATCAAAAAGTCTCAATTATACAAAATATAAACTACTAAACATTAATATGCAGATTTAGGTTAATAAAACAAAATCAAAACAAAATCTAAAATCTAACCCTATGAAATCAACCACTAAAAGACATAACATAACATGTTAGAACCTTTTGTTTCTAAACTATGAACATTGTCTAACACATGATAACCAAATTAGTATATATTCTTCAAAATTGTTCAATTATATGAAATTTTAATTTATTTACTTCATATTATCCATTATATTGATGATTAGTTAAAAATATCACAATAATTATTTTTATACATTTTTAAAATTAAATTATTAGATCAAATTAGAGTGTAAACTCCAAAATAAGTCTAAAAGGTAGACTTCATAGGAAGTCTATATATATGTAGACTTCTTTTATTACGTGTAGACTTCCGAAGGATAAAAACGTAAAATATATTTCGGTTTTTTTGTTTGGTCATAAGGGTTAAATAGTACTTTTATTATCCATTTAGGTTGACTTTGCATTTGACTGAAAGTGGAATACACTTTTAAGTTTGACTTGAATATTTAGATTGTTTTTAGCCAATGTTCCTAAAAATAATCACAGCTACGTGTGAAGAAAAATAAACAAATAATAAATTATGGAATCTTAAATTATGGTCTTATTGTTAGTATCTTTCAAATGAAAAAAAAAGTTGTGGACTTTAGCTTTATGTCGGCTTCTACCATCATCGTGGCAAGCTCTCTTCATATACGTCAACATCAATTATTTTTGTTTTCACGTCAACGTCAATTCATGTATAAATAAATCGGTATCATGCATTATATGTTTATATATTTTATACGTATGAATTTTTAGAAGCTTCTCTTTTACTGTCTTCAACACCAGATACCTACCGACGAGGCGACAATCACTGAAGATATAAGCCGACTAGTATAATTAACCATTACTATATTCAAATGTTGGGGAAAGTTTGTAGCTTGCTAGTTTGATGAATCGTTTTGATCATTTTTGGGGGTTGTGTACTTATGTGTATCCTTATAGTGTACTTCACTTGTTTAAAATATCTATGTATTCTTCAGTGTATGTTTCCTTAACAAAAATATGCCAGCTTTGAAAATAGTTGAATTGATATGAAAATAATGGGAAAGTCTAAATCTTTATTAGACAATAAGGAACTCTTTATATAGAGAATTACATAAGTATGAAACTCTAATACAACATAGGTTAGGAAATACAAAGATATAAGAATATGGGCCTTCGAATATGGGCTTCCACCAGACCTTAGTTTATAACACTATCCTTTGGAAGACCATCTCTAAAGTGGTTTGTAATACGCTTTGTATGTTGCCTCATTAAAACCTTATCAGAAAAACCCAATGGGATAAAACCATGGTGAAATAAAAAGAGTACAACACGTATTACTCCCCCTGTTGAGTACATCTTTGTATGTCAGTAACGCCTTAGTAATTAGATTCACCAAATCCTCGCTTGAGTGAACTTGGACGGACAAACAACATGTATCACCAAAATAATTTACCCTTCTTCGGGTAGGTTAGTATCAAATGGACCCAAGTATTTAGTTACATGTAGGTAACAGAATATGTATAATCTCGTTCTAGTGCCTTTGGGTCGATCATGAGCTATATCTAGTTAATAGATTACGGTAAATTATTTATCTAGCCTTGTATGGCTCGCCAAATCCGTCAAAACTTTATGGCACTTAGACATGGCATTTCGGGACCAAAGATCTCCTCATTTTCTTCATTAGGGCCGAAATTATCTTTTCTAAACTAAGAAACCATATAATTATGGGACTTGTCAATTCGTAAGCTTAGTCCATATCAAACTTCTTGAGCACGTTATCTATGTATGTCATTTGATGCATAAGGATTTTCTTTTCAAGGTGCTCAATGTATAATCCAATATATAATCTTGTTTTTCCAAAACCTTTCATGTTGAATTCGAATTCTTTCTTGATGTATTCTATCTTTGGAAAATTTCTCCAGAGGTTCCTAGGATATTCAAGTCGTTTACATAAAGATATTCAATATTGTTCTCGAGAACTTGATGTGTTCTGTAGTTCAATACCCTCCGGAACTTTCACATAAATTTCGTTATCCAGTGGACCGTATAGATATGTATTTTATTTGCCAGACTTATAAGGAATCAGAATGTCGTTGCATCCACCACATAGGAGTATGTCTC
>NC_027753.1:30323269-30325038 GCF_000695525.1 Brassica oleracea var. oleracea
GAGAACCTTATGCAATTTCGCCATTCTTATTATGTTTTCTCACCAAAGACTTATTTATGTCCAACTGGTTTTACTACATCTCTTCTCTTAAGAGATTTCATATACCACGTCTTATAGCATTATCAATTTGCTTAATCAATTTCTCTGAGTAATTTCTCGATGTGCACTCTATGATAGACGTTGGTTTCATGATCCTCGCTTTTATGAAGCGCTTTTGTATTCAAATATTATATCATCATCGACGTCGATATTATTTTACCGGTTCCATTTATAATCCAGACATGACATAATGCATTTAGATCATATTATTTTCAGGTACCTAATTTTTATTCATGGTCATGTCTAAGGTTTCCTTTGGACAACCTTAATTTCGGATCTGCCATTTCAATTTTATGCTCTTCTTATTTTTGAGTAATACATGTATGGAACAGTCTTATCTTAACTAAGTCCAATATCAATTTTATTAGAGCATAACCCGCTGGTATATTTCAGTTTGGGTCATCAAACATGTCTGTCAATTGACTTGTTTAAGTTCTGAGAATGATTCATTCTTTGGATTCTTATTCTATATTCATATTTGAGAATCATTATTCATTCTCGAAATCGTTTACCAGCTTATTATTTTTCTCCCTGATGTTGGATATACAGATTTATCTAATCCATGGCTTAGCCTTAATCATATCTCTCGTGGTCTTACGTATTCTTATGGAGATTTATATCCGACGTATACACTTAATTCAATTTCAGATCCCATCTTATAACTTTGTGGTGAAGCAACTTATTTAAGTTCTCTATATGGGAACATTAATTCTTGACCCTTTATCAAATTCATGGGAGAGTCTCTATTTGTTCTTTGGCATTATGCGAACAAATTTTGCTGCAACTTATAAGGATTCATAAATCCATTGCTATCACCAATTACTCTTGCAAACTTATTGCAGATTTCGACAAGGATATGTACAACCATCAGTCGTCACATATGATGGATGATCAGTCCATCCATGGGTGATCAAGCCCACGAAATTCCTTGCTTATTTTCGAAATATCATGGTGAATACTTATATTATAAATTCTCTTATTCAAAGGGGCAGCATATCTTAAACCATTCAATAGAATGTCGCATACTTAACCGGAATGGCATGACCGGTTTGCCAATCATTAATCTCCATAAAATCTTTCTGTTGTGCAATTTCGTTTTCAGATTTGATTTTGGCCAATTTCTATTTGGGCTATTGTTGTCGTGGATGCTTAACTTATTTAGGGATTTTGGGATTCTCTGATTCTCCCCCTCGAGATAATAACACTTAATGTTCATTTATCTCGCATTGAATCCCAAACTTAGGTAATTTAATATCAAATTTTTTTCCCTTATACAATAAAAATAATTAAATAAATCAAAGTGTGAAACAAATAGCCAGAAATAAATTAAGTCTGATTAGATTAATAGGGATTTAAATTCGGCCAAGATAGATTATTCAAAAGACTTTGGCCAAGGGGATTCGGCCAAGATGATTTTATTAGTTCGACTAGATTTCATATTTGGCCAATAGAAATTTCAATTTGGCCAAGGGATTTCCTATTTGGCCAAGGTTTCACCTTTGTGGCCAAGCAAAATCGGTTAATGTTTGTCTTTGGCCAAGCTTTTGTCTTCGGTCAAGGTCTTTTAAAGGTTGGCAAAGAGAATTTAGACTTTGCATTTGATTAAGATTTAAGCTAGGCCAAGCTTCTACATTTGGCCAAGGCTTTAAAGATCATGCGATTGTTCATTA
>NC_027753.1:30325444-30351248 GCF_000695525.1 Brassica oleracea var. oleracea
GATTTTTAATCAATTAGCATATGAATAATTTCAATCTAATCATGAAATTTTATCCCTAGGTTTCATATGATCAAATTCTGGAATTCAAATTTAAATTTATTAAGTTTTAAAATTTCAGGAAATACCAATAATCATGCGATCAGATTTTAGGTTAAATTTCAAATCCTAATTCTAATAGGATTTAGATACAAGAACATGTCATTATTCTTAGTCTAATTATGCAACCTCAAACATGTAATTATGCATGAAAAAAAAATATCAAGTTATACAAGCATAAAATCGGCCAAGACAAAAACCCTAACAACTTTATAACAACCTTGTAACAACCTTCCTATTTTTTTAAGGGTTCTAGGTTTTAGCATGCAATTTCAGTTTTAATGTTTATGTTTCGACTAAAACATGTAATTTCTATTAATAAACAGATCATACAATCAAGTTTTAATAATCCTAGCATGTGATTAGGTGATCAAACAAATCAAATTTAAATTAAGCATGCGATTTGCAATTTTATGCCTAGCATGCGATTTCTAATTTTAAAAACATGCAATCAGATTTTCTTAAACAAACAATCAGATTTTAAAACTTTAAACAGCATGTGAAAACAGGTTTTAGAAATTTTTCATCAAGGGGTTTTAATTTTAAAGCTATGCGATTTTTTAGGTTTAAGCAAAAATGATTCATAAACACATTAGGAATTGGTTTTTCAAGCATACCAAATATGCGATCTGATTATTGACATAATCAGATCTGAAACTATATTTTTAGGTATATGATTCAAGTTTTAGAATTATTAGAATCATATTAGATAGTATAGGTTTATATAATTTTCGGGTTTTAAGCATGACATACGATTTTCATGTCATGCGATTTTAGGTTTAGATTAGTTCTTAGGTTTAAAACTTATGACCATGTTTTACTAAGTTTTAAACATATATTATATGATTTATAAGGATATAAATCAAATTATGTATTCATATTTGGTTAGGTTTTGATTTCTATGATCGCATATTAAGGTATATGTGATCGGTTCTCTCTTATATGGTTCGAGATTAATGTAATTAAACTCGACCTCTAAGTAGTTTTAAAGTTTGAGATAGTTTACCTATGAACTCCTTTTGATCTGAATGGAAAAGAGAGTTTGGTCACACGGGAAGCAACTCCTCTCGGCTTAAACTCCTTGTTGATATTAGATTTTAATTCCATCGGCTCATGAAACAACACAAGGAGCATTAGATAACATGAACGCCATAAGCTAACAAGATAACATGAATTAACTAAGGTATGATAAACTTATCTTGCACAGGAATTGAGTTCGGCTAGAAAATCCTTGTTGGAATCGGATTTGGTTTCCAAATCAAATCGGCGCGCATTGTATCTGTGCGTGAGGGCGCGTCGGTGGTCAGATCGACAAGCGGTTTTCTCTGACTGATTCGTCTCAGCAAGGGCTTCGATTTGATATCTTGATCGTTTTCTGGGTCCTCACAGTTTGGGAGAACGGCATCTTTGAAGTTCCGAAGCAGATTTCTTTTCGTTTAGGGCTTGATGATTTTCGGCTGAGTTGAAGAATATTTCGTGGGGGCTTAGGGCTAGAGGCTGTCGTGCTGATAACGTGTTATGAAAATAAGGAGAAAGTCTATATCTTTATTAGACAATAAGGAACCATTTATATAGGAAATTACATAAATATGAAATCTTAATACAATATGGGGTAGGAAATACAAAAATATAAGAATATGGGTTTTCTAATATAAATTTCTATCAGACCTTGGTTTATAACATGAATGAAGATATTACATGCAATTACTGAAGCCACTTTCATTTTGCATGGAATATTCTAGTCTGACTGAGGGTCTCGCAAAAGTTTTATTTTCCTTTTTTTCCATGTCTTGATCCATTATATTATACTACAACCTTATTATAGAAAACTAACGGACCAATAACTCGAGCAGATGACTAGAGAATCCGACCGATGAATGACTGCAAACTCTTTCGTGCCAGATGGTCACAGATGACATATAATTTGTCATTTTAGAAACCTTTTGTTTCGAATTTCCGATTTATTTTTATTATTATTTGACAACGAATTTCCGAGATATGAATAACAATATTTAATGTAAGTTTTCGGAAAGATATATTTTAAGTTTTAAACTTTTAATTAATTTAATATGGACGGCTCATACAGTTTCGTTTGAGAAATTTATTTAGATAGTTTTTTTTTAGTTTATTTTCACAAAAAATAGACTATCAATGAGAAAAATGACAAAAAAGAGTTTTATTGAAAGGTAAATATGCATTTATACTCTTAGAGTTAATTAATCTAAAATTTAAAGTTTAGAGTTAACGGGTTAGGTTATTGGATGAGTTCAAGTTTTTAAAAATAAATATTAAATTTTCAAAATAAAAAAAATTATTTTGATCATTTTATTTTTAAAAGCTATTTTGTGACAAAAACTTAAAAAAAACTATTTGAAAAAATTGCCCATTTGTTTTCTGTTTGGATTTGTTTTAAATCAAAATTTTTTTTTTTTTACTCGAAAGAGAGATATCATTTCCAAAAGAACCCAAAAGAGAAAGTTTACATCATTTTTCTACAGCATAATCGAAAACACAAAATAGGGTGAAACTCATGTGAAGCAGAAATTTATGGCAGTGTCTTTGTTAGTCTTGATAGTCTTTCACGCTTGATAGTCTTTCACGCTTGAAACTGATCGAACCATGTGGAGATAAAGGATTCCTGAGTACGAGATCGAACTTGATAAGATAGAGAGTTTTCCTTATCCATTCCCAACAGCTTCGCCCTGATTTGAACCTGAATCTCTTTTACAATTTGGGTGGCCGGTTTGTTCACACCCGAGTGTAAACGTGAGTTCCTCTCTCTCCAAATGAAATAAATCGCCCCCTGAAAAACCAACTTCAAGATAGCTCTAACCCGAGGTCTTACTGTGACATTTAACAACCAGTAAACAATTTGTTGTAAGGTAGATGGGTAAGCCATTCGAACCCCGCCAGCAACAAATTCCAGACTGCAGTTGAGAATTGACAATCAAAGAACAGATGGTTTGCCGCCTCCGCCGCATGACCACAGAGAAGACATTCTGCTGGAACCTGGAGACCCCATGATCTTAACCTGTCCTTTGTTAGCATTCTGCCTTTTAGCAGGAGCCAAGCCATAAAAGAATGTTTTGGGATTTTTTGACTGAACCAGACAGCCTTATACCATGAAACCAACGGCGGTGGGGGATTCAATGAAGTCCAAAGCTTTGAAGTTGAGAAGACTGACGGAGGATCATCAGGGGAGTTCCTCCACATATAATAGTCATCCTCAGGTGAATTTATGTCTGGAATCTGAGTGGGTAAGGACTGTCGAAGTCTTCTCAAAATGGGGTTCCTACTGCGAGACTCTCTCCATGCGCCCAAGGAGACGGCCTCAGAAACAGAGCTGTCAATTGGAATACCCGAGACCTGAGGGCCTAGAGATCCGACGATGTCAATGAGCGACCCCAAATCCATCCAATTATCATGCCAAAAGGACGCAAAGACACATGAATTATAGTGACAAAGTATGCGAGGCTTTGCCAAATGCCTTAGCTTCACAAGGTGCCTCCAAATCCAACTACACACATGCGTGAAGTCATCGGTCCAAAAAATTCTCCCTGTTAATATATGACTCTTTATCCAAGCAACCCACAAGGAATCAGAACCAGCAAATAGGAGCCAGATTAATTTAAGTCCGTAAACGTGATTCAAACCATGAAGTCGGCGGAGACCTAAACCTCCACAGTCCTTTGGGGTTCTTTGGGGTGCAGACTGCTTCCCAAGAGACTTTTGCTCCCCTTGCCGAGTTTGGAGCACCTGTCCAGAGGAAGGCATTACAAATCTGTTCCAATTCATCCAAACACTCCTTTGGAAGAGGGAAAATAGCAGACCAGAAGTTTATCATGCTATAAATAACAGATTGTATCATATGTAGTCTTCCAGCTAAAGAGAGATGCTTTGCAGTCCAGGTGTTAACGCGGCCTCTTACTTTGTCAATTAGAGGCTGATAGTCTTGACGTCGCAATTTGTGAGGCATCAATGGAACTCCAAGGTATTTCACACGAAGAGATCCTTGAACCAAACCGAAATCCGTCGCTAGCTGAGGCGCGAAGGGAGAATTATTCCCATCGACAAACACACATGTTTTCCTCTGGTTCAGAGCTAGACCTGACCTTCTCTGAAAATCCCGCAGTACAGATAGAATACCACACAACGAGTCAGAAGATCCATCAAAGAAAATAAGAAGGTCGTCAGCGAAGCTCAGGTGGGTGACCAAAGGATTATGACATTTGGGATGAGCACCAAAACTTCCATCTCGAGCTGCCATATCCAAGTTCTTTGAAAGGATGTCCATAGCCATAACAAAGAGTGTAGATGAGATAGGATCTCCCTGTCGAAGACCTTTTTCCCCTGGAAAGAATCCCGCGAGTTCACCATTCAGAGATACTGAGTAAAAAGGCGTCGTAATACACTCGCTTATCCAGGATATAAAAAGATCAGGAAGCTCAAAAGCTTTAAGTATATTCAAGACAAAATCCCACTCGATGCTGTCAAAAGCCTTAGAAATATCCACCTGAAGACAACCTCTTGTTGTTGTTCCATGTTTATGAAAGTCCGCAACTAGCTCAGAGGCAAGAAGCACATTTTCACACAGAAGCCTTCCTTTTACAAATCCCACCTGGTTCCTTTGGACAGCCTTTGGAGCAATAAGCTTGAGCCTAGAGGCCAACAGCTTTGCGATCACTTTGTAAACCGTATTACACAAGGATATAGGCCTGAAATCCGATAAGGATGAAGCACCCGGTGTTTTGGGGATTAAGGATATAACCGTAGCATTGGTTTGTCTCTGCATGCTCGGGTTCAAGAAGAAGTGCTTTACCGCTGCGGTGAAGTCCGCTCCAACCAGATCCCAAGAAGATTTGAAGAATTCCGCCGAGAACCCGTCGGGTCCAGGAGCTTTATCCTGAGGAAGGGCAAATAAGGTGTTCCTTATGTCCTCATCCGAAGGAATAGCCGAAAGAAGCTCAACAAAGTGAGCACCGCAACGGAAAGGATGGATCGATCTGATTTGGGCGACTGTGTAAGGAGTAACCGCAGCGTTGGACCGACCCTGGAGCAAAGTGTAGGATTGAACCGCCATATTTTTCATCTGTTGGACATCTGTGACTCGAGAGTTATTAGCGTCTGTGAGGAAGTGGATAATATTCTTGGATAAATTTTCCTTAACACACTTGTGAAAGAAGCCAGTGTTAAGATCCCCTTTACAATTCCAGGGCACCCGAGACTTTAGCTTGAAAAAGTTCTGTTCTGCAGCAGCAAGGACTAACCATGAATCGCGAACCCGACGTTCTTCTTCAAATAGGGCCGGCGTTGGGTTTGAAAGCAGGAGAATCTGGATATTTTGAAGTACCTCAAAGACCCCTTTAGTTCTCTTCTCAATCCCACTGAAGGCAGACCGATTCAGAGATTTGTAAATTGCCTTGGCTGCTCTCATCTTTTGATAAAGAGAAGAGAGAGGAGAGTAGACCAAACCGGTAGAAGACCACGCTTCATCAAGAAGATGTGGATAATCCGAATGAGAAGCGAAGAACGAGAAGAACATAAACCTCGGTCTTCTGATGACAGTATCAAGAGAAACTGTGACAATGCAAGGAGAATGGTCAGAACTCCCAGGAGGATCAAACACTGCACCAGCATTAGGAAATTTGTCTTGGAAAGCTTGATTGATAAGAGCTCTGTCGAGCTTTCTAGACTTGGGGTTATATGGACTGCTATTGGTCCAGGTATGGAAGCAGCCTTGATAAGAGAGGTCATACAGTTCACTATCATTGAGGCATTCCTGAAAATCCACCATGCCTCCAATAGGGATGTCAACCGGATATAAAGAGTAAATCTCAGAAATGTCCAGAACCTGATTAAAATCCCCCATGATTATCCAAGGTGAGGTTCTTAAGGTAGATGATAGAGATAGTTGCCGAAGATGAGTCCAGAGACTAACTCTGTCGCTTCTCTCATTAAACGCATACACAAAACCCACAGTAAAGGCTTCATGCGTTATCGGGTTGAAAACACCATACACCATAATCTGTGGTGTCCTCAAATATACCATAACCGAGAGGACTGAATTCCAAATTACGACAATGCGGCCATTTTCTGCTTCTGGGCTATGATTGGAAACAAATGACCAACCAGGGAAGGAACTTGACATCAAAGTAGCTAAATTTTCCTGCTTCACATGAGTTTTCAAAAGACCGCCAATCATAGGTCGGCTGGTGCGAATCCACCTTTGAACATTTAATTTTCGATTATTGCCGTTAAGGCCCCTAACATTCCAAGAAAAGCACTTCATGGAGAGACAAAAAAGTGGTGGCGAAGCACTAAGCTTCCAAAAAAGTTGAAGCTTGCTTGGGGAGCACAGCCTCAACAGAGCCAAAAGTGAGCGAAGCGAATTTGTTATTGACAGAAACCCCAAAATCTTCAGAAGCAGCACTATCATCCTCACACAAACTACGCATAGTCTGGCGCTGAACTTTTCTGAACTTTTTCCTTTCAGGACCAGAAGAGAAGAGAAGAAGATCCGTATCGACAGCAGATAACCGGTTCCTAATAATCTTCTGGGCTGCACTAATCAGTTCTTCCTCTGAGTCAAAGTGTGCAGAGGAGAGGGGTTCCGCCAAAGCCTGAGCAGAAACAGACTTGCTGGTAGTTGACTTTTTAGATGGTGATTTAGAACCCACTCGGACCCATCCAGAAGAGCCATTCTTTGACAAAGATTTTGAGGAGCCGACCGGAGAACCGGGTAGACTAACAGAACGTCTTAAAGCCCCACCAGAGGCACCAGCTTTAGAATTTGACTCTAAGGCTGGTAATGAAGCTCGGGGAGAGGACGGAGGGTTAGCTTTAGAATTTGACTTTGAAACTGCTGGAGAAGTACCCAAATCTAACTCCTGAGATGGGGGCTTGTCCACTGTTTCCTGAGGCACTGGTCTCAACGATGCAACAGGACAGCGAAGATCAAAGTGACCAAACTCAGAGCAAATCCCACACTTCGGGGGAAGCTTCATATACTCAGCGTAGATATTGACCGAGTTCCCCAGCTTATCAACGACTTTAACAACCTTTGGCTTCTTTCCCTCCAGCTTAATGACAACCTTCAACTTGATAATCCCGTTAGAGTAAGGTTTAAGCTTTGGATATTCAGATTGAACAGGAAAACCAACTCCCGTAGCAAAAGAACTGAAACCCTCGAGGGACCACAGCTCCGGTGGAATATTTCTGAAGAGAACCCATACTGGCGCAAACTCGAGCTTCATCTTTGTGTAGACAAAATTTGGAGACCACTCTGTGACCGTGAAAGAACAGTTTCCAGAGTGCCAAAAAGCAACATCAAGTACCCATTGCCTTGTGACTTCACATGGAATGAAAATCATATAAACTCCTTTTGAATGATGCTTAATCTTGATTCGACCCTGTTTACCCCAGATTGGGTTTAGATCATTGAAAACTTTCGTCAGAGATGGCGGGTTGCCATGAAATTGAGCAACAAGATAACCTTTCCAAGTTTGAGCCAAACGAAGAACAACTGATTCTGGAGCCTGCACGACAGGAGTACCATCTGCAGCGAAGGTTGGAGAAGCCATCTTCTTGAGATTATGAGAGAAGAGTTAAGCTTTGTGACCCACAGAGCCGGAGTAGGCAAAGGGTGAGGGGCTTGAGCTAAGGTCGTCGCAGAGATCTGAAGAGTGGGTGAGGTCACAGACGGCGGAGGAGCTTCCGGATGGAGGAGCATCGGAGCCGTTGACGGTGGAGCTGAGAGATGGGTGTCGCGATGAACGATACACATATCCGGAGGCCAGGGGGTCAGACGCAGAGAAGGATGAAGTAGCCATGAAGACCGGAGGGGGAGAGTTCTCAGCGCGGCGCGTGAGGCACCGGCACCGGTGGCGAGAAGAAGAGAACCTTATCGTCTAAGAATCGCTGAAGATAGCGCGTGACGGTGGAGCTCTTTATTTTAAATCAAATTTGGTTATAACCTTTTTAGGTTTTAGATCATTTTTTAGACTCAGTTGGAATATCGATATATCTATTATACACATAATCAAATTAATATAATTTGCTTTCCAGATTGATTATTTCGGTTGTTCAATTTTGCTTCGAATCGATTTTTCCGGATTAAATGCCTCTATAAATAAAAACATACCTCAAAACTACTGACTTTGTCATGTTTGGATAAAATGCATATACAAAATATATGGATAAAAAGTGACATATGAAATATACTATGTTGTCATCGTGGTTATAATATAGGAATAATAGTTGAGCATAGATATCCAGAGAATAGTAAACAAAAGTCTCAAATTCTGATAGTTTGAGAAAATCCCAAAATTTGAATTAGGTATATATGAATCATTTAAATTTTAAATCGAATCGTTTAACTTTTCGAACGACTTTCTGGATAAGCCATGCAATAAAATTATAGTATTAAACTTCGCATACATCAATAACCTGGACCTTGGATCACATACTTTCTAATCCCAATCATAAAAGAATATTTATATCATTCAGCTTCCTTTGTAAGCTCGTTAAACACCAATAAGACCTTGGATCACATTTTAATAAAGCTCAGAACTGAACTTAGTCTCCCTCCTTCGTTCTATGTCCTCTGGACGATCACATTTTTATTCTAAAATAAATGTACCTTAATGATATAAATAGTCAAAATATTTTTTAAGCTTTACATATATCGCGATGTGATTGAATTAAAGCGATGTTAATTACAACGATTTACAAAAGACGATGATTGTGTGTGCATGTAACAAAACACATAAATAATTTGATAACGATCTTCAGAGTCTTCTATTGGTAGATTTTACAAACTTTAATTTCATTGTTTTTTTCTTTTGAAATTATTACTTTATAATTTCATTGTTGTAGCATACTAACGGCAAAAACAATTGAAAACCTACGAGGCTACAAACAAAAAATAGGCCTCTTTCAAACCTTTAAACATAGTTTTTGTCACTAAGCTAGAAGTTGATTGATTGTATAAAGGGTTAAAACAGAGCAAATATAACGATTTAGGAATCAATAGGATGTTCAATTCTATCTTTTAAATTGATATCTCTTATGAAATGGGACCGGCAAGATGTAACCCACGAGGTATTTGTGAACCGGGAATTACATTTAGGTGAAACATAAAAGCATTATCCATGCATTAAATGCTGCATACCAAACTATACAGAAGCCGGTGGCATGTTTTATGCATTAAAGTCAAAATTTTCCTCTAATTAACCATACCAAATCCTAGAGAATATAAAGTCTTTCCCCCAACTAATTACCATTAAGAAAAATAATTTTGCTTCGAAATTCAAGCACAATCGTTTTAACTAAAAAAAAAAAGCAAAATTATTATTATGATGACTTAAGTCTTTGTGAAATTTGAATTTATAACCAAACAAAATTTTGCATATGATGCTGTACATTTTTTTCTTTCACAATAAACAACTACACAATAATGATATGAAAACATCCAACCAATGGTCTCAAAACCAGGGCTTTGTGTAGTATATAAGTTACTCATCAGATCATCTTTAATCCTATTTTATTTTTCATTTCAAAATAAAATTTGAGTAAAATTTTCTTCACCTTTGATTTATTTTGTATTTCATAATAAAGTAAAAATGAGATTATTAAAAATAAATTAATGTATTTATTTTCTACTCATTATATTTTTAACTCCAAAATAAAATAGAGTTTGAAAGAAATTTAGTTCACTCCATTTTTTAAAAAAGGTAATACAATATAGATGATCTAAAATGTCGACTACAAGTCTACAATGTGTTTTCGGCGAGTCCTATGTGAGCTGCATTCTGTTTTGATATTTTTAATATATATATATATATATATTTTTTTTTTTTTTTTTTTTTTTTTTTTTTTTTTTTTTTTTTTTTTTTGTTTAACCAGGTGGTGGGTTCGGGCCTTCGGCCCTACTCCCTCCCCCTAGGCCCGGAGCCAGCCTGCGTCTGTACCGGTTAAGGCCCTGGACACTTCTCCCACGGTGGATCGAACCCAGGAGCGCAATAACACCAACGCCTGCGCTTAAACCAACTGGGCTACCACATCCGTGGTGATATTTTTAATATTCATCGAACCTTACTCAGTTACTCTGATATATGAGTTTGCAATCTGCATATTTTTTTCTGTTTGTGTCACATCTTTATAAAAACCAGAGAAAGATAAAACCTAGAAAAGGTATTAAAAAGATTTATGGGGATATCCATGTCTATAAGAAAAAAATAAAAATATATGTTTTGCTAAAGAGAAAATGAAAAGGAAAATTAGCCCATTATATGAACACGTTATGGTTCTAAAATAGATGATTTCATTTTCATTTAAATAGATGATTTCGCCTAATTCCTCTAACTAAAAGGTGTATATTCACACTCTATTTATGGATGGGGTTCCTCCTAATGTTGCAAGAGTTTGACAACTACGGTGAGGAACTTAGTAATATATACACAAAGTAGGAGTGAGTAATTAGAGAGAGAGTATGAATTAAAATCAGAGAATTCATGCATCTAACATGAGTGCATTTTTTTTGTTTGGTCACATTGACTGCGCAGCTAATGTTCATCCAATCGTTCCTTCTTCTTTACCGTCTCTAATGTTTCTGACACTAAAAGTCTCTTTAGATTTGAAACTGGAGATCGTATTGGTCTCTGTCTTTTTTTGTGTTCTTCAACACAGAGACCATTATCAGATCACCAGATTCCCATTTTCCCGGGAAAATAAAAACAGACTATTTCCTTGTCGCATCTATTGAATGTTTTTTTTTTGTTTGCAGCATTTGATTTGCTGTTCTTATTTTATAATTATTATTCTATAACTTTGGCACCTTCTCTCTGTTTTTTTTCTTCCTGAAGATAAACATTGCCTATAAAAAAAAACAGAGGAATCGAAAAATTCATAAGATCTCACTCAAAGCTCCATTTTCTTGGCGTACATGATTAAAAAATCTCATCTTTCTAATAGATACCCTTCTTGATCTTGAAAGATTCACACAACTTTTGCAGCTCTAACTCACTCAATTTCCAAGGTAACCAGAGAGTCGCAGATAACAAGGTCGGAGAAAATATAACCAGTCACTGTCTTGTCTGCTTTTCTCTTCGGTCCTGCCAATATCGGTACTGTCTTTTTAAAAACATTTTCTTTTTCTTTCTTTTATTTAAAACATTTTATTTCTCTGTTTCTAAGTTTTTAAAATGTTCGGTTGGTTGTCTTCCTCTTGTTTCTTACTCGTGTTGCGTGTCTGAATTGTTTTGTTTTACTATTATATTCTCAGGGCTCTGCAACTTGTTAAAAAGATTCAAACCTTTGTCTCTCCTCTAGATCTTCCCAATGGCAGGAAGTGGAACAAAGAGACCAAGAAGAAGAATACATCTAAGCAAGCTCTACACACTAACATGCACCCAATCATGTTTCAAACAAGACCATTCTCAAATCGGAGGACCTGGTTACTCGCGTGTCGTCTTCTGCAACGAGCCTGATTCGCCTGATGCTGATTCGAGTAACTACAGTGACAACTACGTGAGAACCACTAAGTACACTCTCACTACTTTCTTACCAAAGTCACTCTTCGAACAGTTCAGGAGAGTCGCCAACTTCTACTTCCTGGTCACTGGGATCTTATCTTTCACTCCTCTTGCTCCTTATACCGCTTCAAGCGCCATTGTTCCTCTCTTTTTCGTCATCGGTGCTACTATGGTTAAAGAAGCTGTTGAAGATTGGCGCCGCAAGAAACAGGTACTCTTTCATTTCTTTCTTTGTTGCAATCTTGTGGTCTTGTTTAGTGTTGGGCATTCGGGTTTACGGTTCGGGTCGGGTTATTCGGGTTGGGCTTTTTAGGATCCATTTAGGAACCAAACATTTTTCGGATTCGGGTAATGTCAGGTTTGAGTCGGGTTCAGGTTGTGTTTTTATTTTTTATAGAGTTTAGAGAAATAGGAAGCGTTCTGGATTTTGTAAATTTTTGTTGGGCTTCGGTTGCGTTTTTGCGTCTGATTTCGGTTGGGTTTCTATTTTTATAGGGTTTTAGAAAAATAGGAACCGTTTGGGGTTTTATAAATTTCGGTCCAGTTTTTGTTTCGTTTTCTTGGTCCGGTTTTGGTTTTGTTTTTTGGTTCGACTCCAGTTCGGTTTTGGTGTTTGGGACACTATGCCCCAGCCACCCAGGACTAATCTTATTCTTTGATATTGTCTGAAAGATACAAGCATTTTCATGTTATTAGGATATTGAGGTGAATAATGGGAGAGTGAAAGTGCATAGAGGAGATGGGAACTTTGATTCTAAGGAGTGGAAGACTTTGAGTGTTGGAGATATAGTTAAAGTAGAGAAGAATGAGTTCTTCCCTGCAGATCTTGTTCTTCTCTCCTCTAGCTATGAGGACGCTATTTGTTATGTAGAGACCATGAACCTTGACGGTGAAACCAATCTGAAAGTCAAACAAGGACTAGAAGTAACTTCATCCTTGAGGGAAGACTCTAACTTCAAGGGCTTTGAAGCATTTGTCAAATGTGAGGATCCAAACGCTAACTTGTACTCCTTTGTTGGAACCATGGAGCTTAAAGGAGCCAAGTACCCTCTCTCACCTCAACAGCTTCTTCTCAGAGACTCAAAACTCAGGAACACTGATTTCATCTTCGGCGCGGTTATCTTCACTGGTCATGACACAAAGGTTATTCAGAACTCAACAGATCCTCCTTCTAAGAGAAGCATGATTGAGAAAAAGATGGATAAGATCATCTACCTCATGTTCTTCATGGTGGTGTTGATGTCATTTATTGGTTCTGTTGTATTTGGAGTTGGCACAAGAGATGATTTCAAGGATGGTGTGATGAGAAGATGGTACTTGAAACCAGATAGCTCATCTATCTTCTTTGACCCCAAAAGAGCTCATGTTGCTGCCATCTATCACTTCTTAACCGCAGCTATGCTGTACAGTTACTTCATCCCAATATCTTTGTATGTCTCAATAGAGATTGTTAAAGTCCTTCAGAGCATCTTCATCAACCAGGACATCCACATGTACTACGAGGAAGCTGATAAGCCAGCTCGTGCAAGAACCTCAAATTTGAATGAAGAGCTTGGTCAAGTGGATACAATTCTCTCAGACAAGACCGGGACATTGACTTGTAACTCAATGGAGTTCATCAAGTGTTCTGTCGCAGGGACAGCTTATGGACGTGGTGTCACTGAGGTTGAGATGGCTATGGGAAGAAGGAAAGGTTCTCCTCTGGTGCTTCAGAGCAATGAGGATGATGTGGAGTACAGTAAGGAACCATTTGTTGAAGAATCTACAGTGAGAGGATTCAATTTTAGAGATGAAAGGATAATGAATGGGAACTGGGTCACTGAACCTCATGCTGATGTTATTCAGAAGTTTTTCAGATTACTCGCGGTGTGCCATACAGTGATACCTGAAGTAGATGAAGACACAGAGAAGATCTCTTATGAAGCCGAGTCTCCTGATGAAGCAGCATTTGTTATTGCAGCAAGGGAGCTTGGGTTTGAGTTTTATAACAGAACTCAAACTACTATATCTGTAAGAGAGCTTGATCTTGTGACTGGTAAAAGAGTTGAGAGGTTGTACAAAGTCTTGAACGTTCTTGAGTTCAGCAGCACCAGGAAAAGGATGTCAGTGATAGTGGAGGATGAAGATGGAAAGCTCTTACTACTTTGTAAAGGAGCAGATAAGTAAGTGAGCCTCTTTAACTTATTGTACAAACTCTTTGTACCTTACTGTACACTCTTTGTTTCATTTTGAAGTGTTATGTTTGAGAGACTTTCAAAGAATGGTAGAGAGTTTGAAGAGGAAACAAGGGACCATGTGAACGAGTATGCTGATGCAGGGCTGAGGACTTTGATACTAGCATACCGCGAACTCTACGAGAAAGATTACAAAGTTTTCAATGAGAGAATCAGTGAGGCCAAGAGTTCAGTTAGTGGTGATAGAGAATCACTGATAGAGGAAGTCACAGAGAAGATTGAGAAAGATCTGATTCTTCTTGGAGCTACTGCTGTTGAAGATAAACTCCAAAATGGAGTAAGCAAGCTTATCATGCTATTCATAATAAATCAATTTTTAGTTCTTGAGCTGACATATCTTATCAGGTGCCTGACTGCATTGACATGCTAGCTCAAGCAGGAATCAAGATTTGGGTTTTGACTGGTGATAAAATGGAGACTGCTATCAATATTGGGTATCATTTTCTCGGTATCACCTTAATGTTTATCTACTCTTTTGAGTTCCTGCATATAGTTTTTGTTCATTCTATGAACCCTTGTGTATGTAACTCTTTGACAGATTTGCTTGTAGTTTGCTCAGACAAGACATGAAGCAGATCATAATCAACTTGGAGACTCCTGAGATCCATTCACTAGAGAAAACTGGAGAAAAAGATGCTATTGCAAAGGTAATATAAAAAAATGTTGTTTCTGAACAAGATTATGTATACAAAGTGGTTGATGTTATCTTGCAGGCATCAAAAGAAAGTGTCTTATTGCAAATAATCAATGGAAAGGCTCAGCTAAAGTACTCTGGTGGAGACTCTAATGCTTTTGCTTTGATCATTGATGGTAAATCACTGGCTTACGCGTTGGATGATGATGTCAAACACATCTTCTTAGAGCTAGCTGTTGGTTGTGCTTCTGTCATTTGTTGCCGCTCATCACCAAAACAGAAAGCTCTGGTCAGTTTCTTTTTTCACTTGTTCTTTGGTTAAACCTTTTTGATGTTATCAAGATTCACTCAAGAAGTACTTCCTCTATATAGGTGACAAGACTAGTGAAATCCGGAAATGGTAAAACAACATTAGCCATTGGCGACGGCGCAAACGATGTTGGGATGCTTCAAGAAGCAGATATAGGCGTTGGAATCAGCGGCGTGGAAGGCATGCAGGCTGTGATGTCAAGCGACATCGCGATTGCTCAGTTTAGATATCTGGAGCGTTTGTTACTAGTCCATGGACACTGGTGTTACAGGCGCATCTCAACAATGGTGTGCTACTTCTTCTACAAGAACATTACATTCGGTTTCACTCTCTTCTTATATGAAGCATATACAACATTCTCAGCTACACCTGCTTACAACGACTGGTTCCTATCTCTTTACAATGTTTTCTTCTCGTCTCTTCCTGTTATTGCTCTTGGTGTCTTTGACCAAGATGTATCTGCACGGTATTGTCTCAAGGTAAGCTTGTTTTTCTCATTACAATCATGTCAAACAAGCTGTAACCAAACTCTTTCTTGGTTTCACAGCTTCCACTATTATACCAAGAAGGTGTGCAGAACGTGCTCTTCAGCTGGCGAAGGATACTTGGATGGATGTTCAACGGATTCTACAGCGCAGTAATCATCTTCTTCCTCTGCAAAAGCTCTCTTGAGCCACAAGCCTTCAACCACCAAGGCAAGACACCAGGGAGAGAGATCTTAGGTGGGACAATGTACACATGTATAGTCTGGGTTGTGAACTTGCAGATGGCATTAGCCATCAGTTACTTCACTCTGATCCAGCACATTGTCATATGGGGCTCCATCATCGTTTGGTACCTCTTCATCACGGTCTACGGAGAGCTTCCAGCAATGATATCAACAGGTGCGTATAGAGTCTTTGTTGAAGCTCTGGCGCCATCGCTTTCTTACTGGGTCATCACTTTCTTTGTGGTTGTATCTACTTTGTTGCCGTACTTCGTCTACTCGGCGGTTCAGATGAGGTTTTTCCCAATGTACCATGGGATGATCCAGTGGTTAAGGTATGAGGGTCAGTGTAATGACCCTGAGTACTGTGATATGGTGAGGCAAAGATCGATAAGGCCTACGACGGTTGGTTTCACCGCGAGATTAGAAGCTAAAAGGAGATCAGTGAGGAGATCTGAGTCTATATGACAGGCAAACAGCCTCTGAGCTGACCGGAGGAGGAAGCTGTTTTAACCAGTTTCTTGTACATTTTTCTGACAAAGAAACATCTGAAGATTACACATGAGAAGAGAGATGCATCTCTAAGTCTTTTCTCTTCTCAAGATTCCTTTTAATCTATACTGTAATTCTTAGAGCATAGGGTAAGTTATGTATACCTCTTTGGTTCAGTCCTGTTAACGCTTTGTTAATTGGATTCTTGAATGCAATAAGTCATCTTGTGTGATGAGCAAGACAAGGAATGATCATTGTTTTGTGAGTTTCTGGAATCCAAATCGTTTGTAGAGTCTCCTTGTCGCCAGAAACTCCCAAACACAAACTCTCCCTCCATGGAAAGTTCCTGTAACATCTCCTCAATATCTTCCATGCAACTAACTCTGGACTCATCACCAGACAAATGCTCTTCCTCCTCTGTAGGTAGAAATATTTTCATGTCTCTTCTCTTCTTTCTTCTGATGACAAACTTCTTCATCTTGTGGGCAAGTTTTTGAGGGATCTTGAAGAAGACAAAGAGAAAGAACTGTAGCATAAAGCATTCACAGCAGCAACAAAGGACAACACAGTCTGCTGCAAAAGCACCACAATCTTGTTCCATTTATTCTTGATGCATTAAGGTGAAACAACAAAGATATAAAAGGAAGATGGAGGGAACAGAGCTTAAGAGGTTGCAGCAGATTGTGTCAAAGGAAGGAATATATTCCTTTTGTTGCCAATATTGGTATCAACAATGCAACGCAAAGCAACACCCCCATGTGTTTGTGTGCGCTCATATAGACACTTTTAGAAAGCATTGTTTAGGTATCTTGGACGTCAAAGCAACTACTTACTCTCCATCATGTAGAAGTTGAGGCGACAATAAAGAGACAAGGAAAGATCCGTGTTGATTTATCATAAGTATAAGAATGAGACAACATGACGAGGAGGTAATGTCACAGAATGTGCAAACTTGTAAAATAAAGATTTTTAAAAATAGATACAAAAAAGTACTTTCATGTAAGAAACAAAAACTTCTCTTTTTCTCATCTTCCTACCACATGCTCCTCTGAAAATCATCTGTTTCTGCAAATTGTAATTGATAGTCTCTTTAGTTTTCACCAAAATGGAAACAAAAACATGAACACAACTCGAGAGTAGACAACAAGAGATTCTTACTGTTTTGGGTACTCAAGAAGGTTCTGCTCTGAGATGTGTTGGCTTGAGGTGCAAAAAGATGGAAGCTTTTCAGACAAAACTTTGGGTGTTCTTGATGGGTTTTGTTGCTTCTTAAAGCCGAGAGATCAAAAAAACAACCTTGTGTATGGATATTTACACGTTTTGGTCTCTGCTGTTGTGACTACTATGTGTGAAAAAATCTGTACTGTAATTTTGGCTACCAAATGCCATTCTCCTGAACAATCTGATCTCAGCTGACTGTTGAGCTGAGTCAAATACCTCGCTTTCCCCTAGTCTCATCCCATTGGTCAGGTCTTCCGCAGATAAACTCTCAAGCGCTCTCACAACCTGCAACAAAAAAAAGCATTTCAAGATTCCTTTAAGTTTAAGACTCTTGTATTGAGGAAAGAAAGGAAGAGAAGGAAATGGTCTAGTACTTGTCCCATCCGAGGTCTCTTGGCAGCTGAGTGGCGCACGCAGGCTCCGGCTGCTTCAATCATTCTAAACATTTCGGAACCCACATAGTTTCCTCCAAGCTTGGGGTCTTCTAAAGAATCAAACTCCTCGGTTTCTACGGCATGGCTTATCAGAGGCCTTGCCTGAATAGCAAAAGGTCAAAAAGTCATATGATGATGACATGAAGAAAAATGTTTAAGAAAATAGCGTGCGTACCCATTCAACAAGGCTCTCCTCTCCCAGTGGTTGAGATGAATCCACCGGTTTACGTCCAGTGATTAACTCGAGCAGAACAACTCCAAAGGAGTATACATCAGACTTCTCTGTTAGTTTCCCACTTGATGCATACTCAGGAGCCAAGTAGCTGAATAAAAAGATGCAATGTTTGTGAGTTTAGTGGCCTTTTAATCAAACTAGGCAAGCGAGCACGTACCCAAATGTTCCCATAACCCTTGTGGTGATATGAGTGTTACAGTCAAGAGCTAATCTTGCAAGACCAAAGTCAGAAACCTATAAGGAAATGAGAATGTTATGTAACTGAAACCTTGAAAAATCAAGAATAGCCACAGACTAAATGTTGTACCCGAGCATCAAAGTTGTCCTCTAAAAGAATGTTAGACGACTTGATGTCCCTGTGAATGATACGAGGATGACCTGGCAATAGACAAATGTTTAGAAGCCTACCCTTAAGAAAAAAAATCAAAGTGAAGAAAAACAACTTACAATCTTCATGGAGGTAAGCTAGTCCACGAGCAGCACCAGCAGCGATTCTAACACGCGTTGCCCAGTCAAGAACTTCTTTAGATGCTATTCACAAGAGGCAGAAAGAACACACTGTGAGTACTACCAGTTGGTGTAAGTGTAATATCAGAAAATGTATTTTTGTTACTTTTTACCATGAAGGTGGAAGTAAAGGTCGTTGTTAGAGACATAATCATAAATGAGCAATCTACGGTCATCAGAGATGCAATGTCCCACGATTGAAACCAAGTGCCTGTGATGGATTCTGCTAAGCGTCTCGACTTCAGCTTTGAACTCTCTGTCACCTTGCCCTCCACCGATCTTAAGCTGTTTCACAGCAACTACTCTCCCATCTGGTAGCACCCCTTTGTATACACAACCAAATCCACCTTCGCCCAATAGATTCTCTTGAGAGAATCCGTTTGTTGCCTTCACAAGTTCCTCGTAAGAAAAGAGTGGTCTTGAATTGCCTAAGCCGCCGGATTGTGATTGTGAGAAGTAACTCCCTGAACGCTTTCCGGATACTATAGGTGCAGATGACTGTGTCCTAAAGAAAGCTGCATCTGTACATATGTCCAAAACAAGTCAAGAAACAGTTTTTTACTTAGGCTTAAATGAAACTAGTTACCTGGTCTTGAGGAGGAGGAGCTCATTGGTGATGGTGTGACATAGCCACCGCTAACAGCTGAGAGGCGTTTCTCTCGTCTTCTCACGCACCAGACAATGAGTCCAATAAGACTGAAAACTATGAGGGCTGCAGCGACACTGATGCCAACAACAGCTCCAGTACCAATGCCACTAGTATGAGTAGAGTTTGAGGTATCAGGAGCACTAGGAGGAAGGTTGTTTTGAGGTGTATTGTTGGAACCTGGTGGTACAAGTATCTCGGAAGGAGAATCTTGAACAGGAGGAGGAGGGGAGAATGTTGGTGGTGGTAGAGTATCTGATGGCGGTGGAGTAGTATCCTCTGGTGGTGGTGGTGGAGGAGACTGAATGGGACGACCTGACGGAGAAGAAGGAGGAGGTGGAGAAGACTGAATGGGACGCTCTGGAGGCGGTGAAGGAGGAGGAGACTGAGAGGGACGCCCTGAAGACGGTGGAGGAGAGCGTTGAGAGATTGGTGGGGAAGGAGAAGGGCGTGGAGGAGGAACAGATGAAGGAGGTGGAGGGGAAGAAGGCAATGGTGGCGGCGGTGAAGTTGAAGGAGGAGGTGAAGGGATCACTGGCTGTGGCGGTGGGGGAGAGGTCTCAGGTGGTTTAGGCAGAGGAGGAGGTGGTGGTGAGGTTGTAACCGGAGGAGGAGCATCATTTGGTGGCGGCGGTGATGGAGTCAGCGGCGGTGTCACTGGTGGTGGTGTGGCCGGAGGAGGAGACTGAGAGGGTGGTGGTGAAGTAGCATTGTTAGTCGGAAGAGAACTGCCCAACGGCGGAGAAACAACCGGTGGAGGCGGTGGAGAAGTTGAAACAGGAGGCTGAGCCGGCGTTGTTGCCATCTAAATTCCGACAAGATACAAATCTATCACCGACAAGCTTCTAGGTCCATCAGAAAACTCAAATTCTCAAACTTTGCTCGGAGAGATGATTGGGATCACTTTCAAACCTAAAAATGCAGAGTTTTGAGTAAGACAGTCTCCTGAAAGCACCAAACTTTCACCAACCCTAACAATACTAAACGTGACGAAGCGGCAATCTTTCCAGATCAAACACACACACAGCTTAAACCCTAAATTACTCAAACACCTAAAGCTTCACGACGAAGCAGAGACGTGAAAGAGCTTCTTCAGATCTCCTTTAAACCTCAGATCTATCTGTAAGAGCTTTCTTCACTCAAACACCATAACTGAAACAAACACAAAAGAATATTAAAAGTTGACAGCTTTACACATCTTCAGACATTAAAGACCATCAAACAAAACACACAAGTAGCTTTGTCTTTCTTCTTCTAAACTCTTTCTTGAATCTCTAAAAAGTAAAAATGAATCAAATCTTCTTACAGAATTCAGAACAATAATTTTTTTCTGAACAAAGTAAACAATCAAAATCAACGGTCAAAGAAATCAAAGATTATATTTTTTAGTTTTTATAAGGAAATAAATTAATTTCTGTCCACAAACGAAAGAAATCAAAATAAGCTACTTACCAATTTCACTTGTTTTTTTTTCTTATGTTTTTTTTGTTTTATTCAAGCTTGTACGCGTCTTTTTGTTTTTAATATAATAACGCGGTTCGTCATCAATCTATCGATGATAATCAGAAATAATCTCACATGACCTCCGACCTTTTTTAACTTGACGTGAAGTAAACCATTAACTGTTAATCAAATTGGCATATTCATGTTTTCTAGAGTATTATTTCAATGACATGTAGGTGTCTGGTAATGCTAATTACGTTTTACTTGAATATCGAAATAAGTTCAAGTATTTAATATGTTGTGTTAATTCTTTAAGTTGACTTTTCTATATCAAGTTGTAGTTTGACTTGACCGCTTGAGAAATTAATACTATAAAATTACGTTTTTTCTTTCTTTTGACATCATATATTGCATTTAAAAAGGAGAAATTTTTGTTTAATATATGAGTTTAATATATAATTATATATTTAACACTAGACATCTATAAAAAACTATAGCACATGACATCTATTAAAAATTCAACACTTAAAATTTATGCGGTTAAAGCATTTCCAACCATATTCCATAATTTATTTAAAGTAAAAAATGTTTCAATCATATTCAGTTTTTAACTCGTAAACATTTAGTTATTCTATAAATAGAATAATCATTTTATCTTCTATTAATTATTCTATTTTTCTTCAAAAATATAATAAGAGTAAATTTAACTTAATTATATAATTAATCAATTTTAAAATATTCTGATTTAAAAATAACCTACTATATCAAAGATAGTTCACATTCGGATTACAAAAGAACTAATCATCTTGTAATATCAATAAATTCGGAAGATTATGTTTTAACACAATATAGTTAAAAGGACGGCTATCTGACTATATTTGCAAAGCAAATTATCAAAAAATTATGTTTTGACATTTTGTAATCGTTCAACGAAATTTTGTCATATTTAAATATATTCATATACTAAATGTTATCATAAAATAGACCGGTAAAATTAGATTCATAGCCAGTTTTATAATTCGGAAGATTTGGTGGAGTGAAACTTCGATGAAAAACCGCAAAATTGGACATTTAACCACTTGATTAAATTCAAGTCAATTCCTAGCTTCTATTGTTTATTGTAATTATGCTATTAATCCGATATATCAGTCACACATAACACCAATTTATAAATCTTATATATTTAATAAAAAGCCAATAACCACGTGTTTTACATTACTAAGCACACTATCCAGCCTGAAAATGTTCTACAATTTTATAGCCATAAATATTGGGACCATTTCTACCTCAGTTGATCCAATCTATTTGTATTGGTCCTAATTGATTTTAGTGTTCGTATTTGTAAGATTAGCGTGAAGACTCCGGTGATGACATATGTGCACTCATCACAACCTTTGACGTTTGAAGAATGAGATCTTAAACATCTCTTTCTAATAAAGAAATACAAATCCTTTAATATTTTCCAATTTACACAGTGCAATTATATATTACGTTTTCAAGACATAACTTAGTATGTCATTTAATCAACAACGGTATATCAATAATTATGTTATTTGTACTGTTGTCACAAATGGATTTCAGTCTAGAAAATCCATCATAAATGTTAAAACACAGGTTGTGATCATAAATGTTAAAACACAGGTTCAAGGTTTACCTTGTGCCAGTGTTATGTTGCGGGTGGTGATTCTTGATGTAAGCGTGGTGTAAGTAGTTCGGTGTTGTTGCTCGTTTCTATTACATGATCCTCTTCGCCGGTGTTGTTACTTGTTGGGATCGTGCTTTGACTTCCTCTATATTGGATACTCCGCAGATCCTTAGTTCTTAGGTTCAACTCCAGCTACAAATTGCTTCTATGGAAGGGTTCATGTGTGTTTCGTGCTTTCAGCTTCGGTTTTGTATCTTTAGGTCTTTTTGCTTGTAATGCTTTAGATCCTTTGTTTGTTGTTTTTGCTTTTGTAAGATCGTTCTGTTTATGTCTCCCTTGTTTGGACTTCTTATCTTCGGGATGTTCGTACTTCGAACTCGCCGGCTTCACTTCTGGAAGGATATTAATCATGTCCGGCTTCACTTCTGGAAGGATGTTAATCCTTGCCAGCTTTGGTTTGTAACTTTTGTTTCAATCTTCTAATAAACTTTCAGTGTTTAAAAAAAAAAATGTTAAAACACAGGAATGAGTTGGGAAACATTTAAAGCAATTCCATTGAAGAAGTTCTCAGCTTTGAATATTTAATAAAAATGAATATTAAAAATATTAAGATACACATCCAAAATATATTTAATAAGATGTTTGAACTTGAAAAATACTTTTAGATGATATCTCAACATTTGAAAATTTTATTTAATTAAATATTGGTATTTTTACTATTTAATCAAGAGCTAATTGGGTGAAAAACAAAAAAAAAAGTCGAAATTAGGTAAGTACCAACACAGTGAAAGTTATGCAGACATGGAGAAAGATGTGGGTTGATAAAGACGAAAATAACCTCGCTATTTGGCTACCCAACTTCCGGATAGTAGGCAGACAATTGAGATTTTTTTAGATTTATATAGATTGTCCAAAGATTTGGTTTAGATATTGTGAATTTGCCTGCGTAAACGATAATGTACAGTTCTCTCCAAGCTTGATCTCCATCCACACGATAATTTATTTTTAGAGAATTTTTTTGATTTTTTATTCTTATTTGAATTATATGCGTCCATATTAAAATTGTATGGCTAAATTTATAAAAAGTTTACTATGGCTATAATTTACCGTCTAATAAAATTATTGGTTAGCTATCTAAAAAAAAATTATGTTTTGAAGTCATAAAATTAAACTCTAAATCCAAAATCGTAAACACTTACCAAATCATAAACCATAAACTCTAAACTTTAAATCCTAACCAAATTACGAACTTTAAACCTTAAATCCAAAATCGTAAATCCTCACCAAATCATAATCTCTAAATCCTCAATTCCCTAACCAAATTATAAACTATAAACCCTAAAAACTAAACCCTAAACCTTGAAGCTTAAACCCTAAATCAATACCATAAACCTTAAACCCAACAGTAACACCTTAGACCATAAAAAATTGATCATAAACCATTGACATTATAATACGATACAGTAAACCATATTGACAAATCATAAAACCTAACCAAATCATTGACCCTAAACCCTAAACAAAGTAAATGAACCCTAATCAAAAGACCCTAACCAATAATCCCTAAATCAATATTGTAAGCCTTAAACCCAACAGCGACACCTTAGACCCTAAACCATTGATCATAAACCGTTGACAATATAATACATACACTAAACTGTATAAGCAATTTCGCTAAGCCTAAGGCTTGGTAGATGGAGAAGAAATATAAGTCAATTATTAGCTGTCTAGTTTTCCTCATGGATAGTTACCACATTTTTTGGATGGCTAACACATTTAATGAACAGCTCAATAATAAGATTAGCTATAAAATTATTATACTCCTACCCTCTGTATAGTTCTAACCATAAATAGAAACCCCTAATCCAACGGTCTATGGTATGAAATTGCTTGCTAACTTTGTAGTTAGATGTGTAATTTGTTTGATAGTTTGATGGTAAAATAACTTTTTTAACTATCCATTGAATAAAGTTGACGGTTAACAATTTTGCGAGCTGGTAATAAATTTAATTATCCAAACAGAGATGTTGCAGGTTCCGCAGCTTGGCCTTAGCGAGAAATCCTTATTTTTTGTCACCAATGGTAGGCACATATACAGTTGTTATAAGATCCATGTCGTCAGACTCCGGAGGATGACTAACACCACGGAATGAGCTAGTACCAACTTCATCATCACCAGCCACGACCTCTTCAACCTCCATTAAAGGATACTCTGATTCCATCGTTGGCCTTACCACATGCTCAAACTCCTGAAAATCATTCATATCACCACCGAAGTGACCCATCCTCATCATCATCTCCTCTCTATGCACATTCAGAATAATCACTGGAATAAGAAACCATCTTCTCCTCAGGCACGGAGTTGGGAGTGGTGAAGCTCTAAAGGCTTTTGCTTTATGTGTGTGGTGAGAGCTTACTTATGAACAATATTTTGAATCATTTTATACGAAGCTTGTCCATGAAAAAACAAATACAGAGAAACCTCACTTACTAGGATTGCATAAAGATTAGAATTTGTCAACATCAGGTAAAAAATGGAAAGAAATTACGTAAATAAATCGCCAAAAGAATTATCTATCAAACAGAAGATGGAGAGAGAGTGAGAGTTTGTGTGTCTACCTATGGGGAGAGCTTGAAGAAAAGTAGTGTTTGTACAGGATTCGGTTGATTAGAATAATGAACTTAGGAATGGGACGACTAAAGACGCTTTTATTAGATTCAAACAAGAGGTTACAAAATCGACCGAAGACAAGGAGACAAGATCAAAGGTTTAAGCAATAGGATCAAAGAGATGATTGGGAAACCCTAGATCTAGCCGCTTCTGTATGTGTTGTCCAAAAAGTCCTCTTTTCGTTGTCTCCTCATCCTATTTTATAGTGTAACCGTCCGTGATGTCCTAATCGCGTCGTCCTTTGGGCCCTGTCATTAAAGGCCGAGTATGCGGGCCTTGGTACTGTTCTCTATAAACCGAGCGTATTTAGTCGGCTTAGCTGATTGGCTAAAAGTACTCTGGGATCGAGCCGACGCCTTTAACCGCTCAAGCCGACTAAACTAGTCAAGTTTGCCGGGCTAGGGCCTGTTATTCGATGGGCCTTGTGGAGGGATATAATCCATCTCCTACAATAAGTCCCCCCCCAGTTCACTTGTGATCGGCGTAGCGGTCTCAGTGAATTTGTGGGTTAGGTTCGTTCGTATGTCGGGTCCTAGCGTGTTTAGTCGCATGTAGGCATGCTTGACGTTTCTAGACGCTTAAAGTAGTACTTCTTCACAATCTGCTTTGCTCGCCGAGGTTTTCGTCACGAAGGCAAGTTTTACTCGGTAGGCGAATTACTCCGATATAAGAGCTCAAGGTTATCCCGTCAGTTTACGTTAGAGGACCGATTTAGACCGAAATCGGGGATTAATTTCGGTTCGGCATCTCGATTAGAGATCGGTTTAGACGGGAAAACGAACCATCGCGAGTAAGCCTTTGGGTATCTAGGCGGCCTTTGAGGCCCATTTAGGTTTCTGTAGACCTAATGATTGCGCTTCGGAGGATGTGCCCTCGTTTTTGCTATAAATAGGTTCCCCCCTTTCGCTTTCGTCATTCTTCTCTGCAAACTCAGGTATTCCGCTTTCTCTCCCTTCTCTCTACTTTTACTTTCTCTCTCTAGGTACGTTTCTCCTCACA